>NW_015161424.1:787396-815351 GCF_001447785.1 Gekko japonicus
AAAAGTGTTCTCTTGCACACTTGTTTTGCTATATTCCTATTCCCTTTGTAAAAATGTCCTGCAGAATGAGTCTGTTTTACACCTTAATTATGCAAATGACAAAAGTTACAGTACAACCTAACCAACAAAATTCGATGTTACATGGGCCCAGGATTGTGAAAATCACATTTTTCTTCTTTTGCAGAATCATGCCTGGAATCCATATATGAAGCGAAGTGTTTAACTGAGAGAATTTTTTGCTACAGGCAGCTGATGTTGTCAATGCCTTTTCTCTTCCAGAAATCAAAGACAGAAACATGCACACACGCAAGAGTTTCTAGGCCTTTACATCATCCCTCAACTTTGTGTGCCTTAAATTCAGTGAAAGGGCAGTTCATTTTCTAGAACATTATCAGACTTCCACAGTTACCAAAAACATGTATTCTCAGTTGTGTCATTTTTTCATTGTGAACATATCTGTATATCCGTGCTCCTGCTTTGATACCATTAATCATGAGTACACTGAATGAATGAATGAATGAATGAAGAAAAATTGGGGGAAAATCATAACGTAACTGTAAAGGAGACTGAGATACAGTAAGTTTTCACAGAGATTGGTCATATATTTTTGAAAATCAGTTTGTGTTTCATAGGTTATTGTCGAGCTCACCCTTAGACTCTGGTGCAGTGCCCCCAGTGGCCGTGGCATCAGGGTTCATGACTTGACTCTGGTAGGGGAGACGGCCCTTGGAGAGGTAGGTTCCAAAAAGGGAGAGGAAGTGAGGGGCCTCAGACAGGCAGGGGACAGGGTTAACGTCACCCTGAGAGTCCCTCTGCCAGTACGCTGTGGACTTCCTTCTCTCTTTGCCGTCTCTCATCTTTCTGTTTGTCAGCACCCCACTCCATTCCACAGTGCACTCCTCCTCCCCGGCCCCTGCTCTACCCTGCCTTTTATCTCCCCGTCCCGCTCCCAGGACTGCCTATCCATCCCCCTCCTTTATCTGCTTGGATGTCGGTGGGGCATCTCCAGGGTGAGTGCTGATGCGCCAGTGGCATCTCTGGTGGCCTCTGGGCTGCACCACTGGCGCCGATCTGCAACTGTACCCGCTGCTTTGCGCCCGCTCCTGGCTCGTCAGAGAAGCTGCTGCCGCCCATCTCCTCTTCCATGGTGCTGCCTTGTGGACCCCGGTCCTGTCTCTGGGCCTGGCCGACGCAGCCTGACGAGGGAGGGCCCCCCGCTCCCGACTCCATCCCTTTGCCCTGTCTGGTGAGTCATGCCTAGGGGGCCTCGCGGGGTCTGTCGGGGTCCCCAGTGCCCAGTCTGCGCATCCCACGTCCTCCGGGGCGGGACAGTTATAACAAAGCTTTTGACTTTTGGATCATAAAAAGTTATGGTCTGTTTTAAAAGAAATGGGTGTGCCACAACATCTGATTGTTTTGCTACGCAACCTGTACTCTGGACAACAGGCTACTGTTAGGATAGAATATGGAGAAACAGAATGGTTTCCAATTGGCAAAGGTGTCAGACAAAGATGTATTTTATTTCCCTCTCTCTTCAAACTATATGCAGAACATATCATAAGGAAAGCTGAATTAGATTTAGAATTGGGAGAAGGAACATTAACAATTTGAAACATGCAGATGACACCACATTATTGGCAGAAAATAATGAAGATCTGAAAGAACTACTGATGAAGGCTAAAGCAGAAAGTGCCAAAGTAGGACAGCTGAACATCATGAAGCCAAGAATAGTGACTACTGATGAATTACACAACTTTAAAGTTGACAAGAAATTGAAATTGTTCAAGATTTTCTATTCCTTGACTCAGTCATCAACCAAAAGGGAGACTGTAACCAAGAAATCAGAAGGTGATTGAGACTGGGAAGGGTAGCCATGAAGGAACCAGAAAAGTAAGGTGACCAAGATAATTCATGCCGTAGTATCCCCCATTACTATGCATGGTTGTCAAAGTTGGACAATGAAAAAAAAATGACAGGAAGAAAGTTGATTAATCTGAAATGTGGTGTTGGAGGAGAGTTTTACAGACACCATGGACCACCAAAAAGATGAATAAGCAGGTTCTAGATAAAATCAAGCCTGAACTCTCCCTAGGATCTGAAATGACTAAACTGAGGCTATCATACTTTGGTCGCATTATGAGAAGATAAGTGTCACTTGAAAAGACAATAATGCTAGGAAAAGTTGAAGGCAGCAGGAGAAGAGGAAGACCCAACATGAGATGGATTGACTCAATCAGGAAAGCCATGGCTCTCAGTTTGCAAGACCAAAAAAAAAAAAAGGGGGGGGGAGAAAAACGTCAGCCCAGAAAAACCAGATAACCAAAGGCTGTTAATGATAGGATGTTTTGGAGTAGGATTCGACTGGCTTTCGAGCAAGGGAACCTTTACCTTTACCTAATTCATAGGATCACCATAAATTGGAATCAACTTAATGACACTTAACACACACAGGTCATATATTTAACTAAAAGTAGAAAAACTGTACTTTTTTTAAAAAAAGTACTTTTTTAAAAAAAGTACTACCATACAGAATAGAATGTGAAAATGTTATTCTATGAATCATCTTCATACATGCTGATCATTCATAAATCTGATTCTCCATATATACATGATGGGCAGCCCTGGGCACATTGACTTTCCACAGTGTGTACATATGCCAAATACATGACTGTGTATCTGCTAGCTTGTGAGCTTCCCAGGGGCTACTAGCTTGCTGCTGTGGAAGACTAAGCAGGCCTTGGTTTGGTCCAGCAGGATGCTTCTTAATTACTTATTTGTCTATATGGAAGTGGCATCTTTGTAGGAAATTCATTTTCAGATGGCTGCGTGGTAGAGCTTATGTTTTGCATGCACAAGCCCCGGGTTCAAGCCACATGAAGCTACCTTCTGCCACTGGACTATCAAAGTCAGTATTGTCTCCTACTGACTGGCAGAAACTCTGTAAGGTGTCAGAGGGAAGTCTTTCACATCACCTGCTCTCTGATCCTTTAAACTGGATATACCAGGAATTGAACTTGTGATCTTCTATGTACAAAGTAGATTCTCTGCTACTGAGCCCGTTTCTGAGCATCTCCATTTAAAAGATCTCAGTAGCAGGTGTTGGAAAAGACCTTTCTCTTCCTGAGACTTTGGGAAACCACTGCTAGTAAGAGTAATATTGAGCTAGATGGATCAAGGCTCTTCTGACTCTGAATCCCTGTATATACGACCTATTGGTATACAGGGCCAACAAAAGTAGAAAGGAGCAGAACCAACTAAGATGACCAATTTTATGACTACCACTGCTAAGCAATTTACACCATAAATATACAGAGCACAGAAATCAAGGACCGGTAGTGAGAAGAAAGAACAACAGCACAGCATGACTGTGGTGGAACAGATAATGTGAGGTTAAGATAGTCCAGGAAAGGCCAAAAGTATGTAACCTTTTCCCAATAACATCTTGATTATTGTCCTGGATGATAATTTCCTTCCCAAAGTGAGTATTCAGGTTTTTAAAGGCAATTTCCACATTAATATTAACTGGCCCAGTGCTATAGTACCAGTTTAATCTACTTTATTATCGACTAGGAATAAGGCCCATTGTGGAAATAAATACAACGAGCTCTAGGAAGAGGCTCTGGGAGAGTGCCCTGGGGTTGGGCACTCAGCATCAATTTGCTGTGGCGATCTCAGCAGGGTATAATGACAGAGAGTCCACCATTTTCTCCTGGGGAACTGATCTCTGCCATCTGAAGAGCAGTTGTAATTCTGAGTGTTCTCCAGCCCCCACCTGGAGATTGGCAACAATGGTTCCCCATAAGGGACGGCTGGCTTGGAGGGCGGAGTCCATGGCATTGCACCTGTCTGAGGTCCCACCCCTCCTCAAATCTCACCGTCTCCAGGCCCCCTCCCTCAAATCTCCAGGAATTTCCCACCTGGAGTTGGCAACCCTATCTGCCTCCCAGTCAACCGTCAACCTACCGTTATCTGCCCCCTGACTTCAGCTTTCCATCTCCTCTCCCTCCCTCCTAGAGAGCAGGTGTAATTCTGAATGTTCTCCAGTCCCCACCTGGAGATTGGCAACAATGATTCCCCATGAGGGATGGCTTGCTTGGAGGGTGGAGTCTATGGCATTGCACCTGTCTGAGGTCCCACCCCTCCTCAAACCTCATCCTCTCCAGGCTCCTTCCCTCAAATCTCCAGGAATTTCCCACCTGGATTTGGCAACCCTATCAGGACTGGCCCCAATGAGTTTTCTCCCAAAGGCAAAAATAGGTGCGGATAGGGCGTTTTACTGACAGAACCTGGTTGCCTAGCAACAGGCACTGAGGAGAAAGTACAGTGGGTGAGAGAGGGGGTTATGCTGAAAATCCTTTTTTTTTTTAACTGACAGAAGTTGGTTGCCTACCAAGAGCCACTGAGGGGACAGTTCGTCACCGTTAGGCCCAAACAGGAGCCAAGAGAAGTGTCTTCCTCAGGAGAGAGTCCGGCTTTCCAAGAGCCGCAGCTCGTTTCCTCCAGGCCAGACCTTCCCTGGTGCTGCTGCTGCTGTTGAAGGAAGGCGGGGGAGCCGTTTAAAGGCAGGTGCAGCCGCTGAGCTATCGCCCTGATAAAGCGCCAGCCTTGCGGTCAAGGGAAAGGGGCCGCGAGGGGCAGTGAAGGTGAGTGCTTCCCCTGCTTGCTGCTGCTCGCTAGGTCTGCCTCCTTCTCCCCCGCGGAGGGGTTGCTGGTCCCTCAGCAGAGCATCCATCCCCTTCGCCGGATCCCTCCAGACTGAGAGCGAAATGCTGGCTGCCAGCTCAGTAGGCGGGGCCAAGCCAACACAGCGAGACAATGCAGCCAGGGGATTGGGAGTTCGCAAGATGGGCAGCTGAGCGGGCGAAAGGCTGTGGAAGCGTGTCCAGGAATCACACCAAAACTCTTTTATACATAAGGAGAGATAGGTAACAAATTAAGGGAGGATTCATGGATTGCCAGGAAAGCACCCAAAAGAGAAAGTGTTGCTATTTTGTATTGTAAGTATTATATTGTATCGTTATTCTATTATATATTCCTGATATTTCTTAATTTATAAGTTAAAAAAAGAAAATGTAAGTGAGGTGTGTGAACAGATCATTTCCAAATGTGTGACAGCTGAGGGCCAATTCGCAAGTGACAAAGTACCCAGGGCTCCCATAAGGACTTTGTATCACATGTGCATTGTGAGACATGTGCTTCATGGGTTCACAGGAACCATGTTCTTGTTGCAAACATGCATGGAGTTGAGGCTTCATCCTCCCCCATGTGGTTTTCACAAACTGAAATGGTCCCCAGGAGCTGTTTTCACCTCTGTTTGGAAATTTACCTGTAGCTATCATTACATGTAAATTTCCAAATGAAGCAAATAGCAGCTTCCCAGAGCCATTTTAGTTCACAAGAATGGCACGGTGAGGAAAGCTGAAGCTCTTTCTCGATGCACACTATAAGAATATGGCCCCCATGCACCTTGGGGGTATGAAACTCCCAGAACACATGTGATACAAGTCTCTGTAGTAGCCTCAAACACTTTGTATCATGTGAATCAACCTTCAAGCTCCTTTCCCTATGTAGGAGGCACACATTTCTTGTTCTTACTCTGGAAAAAATGTTTAACAGGGGGCATGAATCGCTTGCTTTCTTTCCCACATTTTCTTAATGTGAAAAGTTGCCCTAATTCTAAAAAATCCGATATCATCTCAGGTTGACCTCTCTCTTTGAAAATGTGTCCCAATAGCTAAGTTGATTGTCTGTGACAAAAACGATAATTTCACAATTGACTGGATGAGGATGATCCCCCCCCCACAAAACCCAGTGACAATAATTTAAAATAATCCTTTATATGTAGAGGAGATCCAACCAACTGTACTGCAAAAACCATCTGGGATTTGATTAGGAATTACGTGCTTGGTTTTACTGTAAACAATAAGAAAATATTATGCAAGATAATTCATTTTGCAAGAGAATTCAAGGTTTATGAGGATGAGCACATTCTTTTGATGTGCACTGATGTCTTATTTTGTGCCTTCAATAAATGAGCAATACAGCAGTGTTTTTACAGCAGATCAACCCTGAAAACACTGTGCATTTAATGATAATGTATTTCTAATTTTGAAAAAGCAACTTGCATGTCTGGGACATGCAAGCACATTCCCAATGTTCACTGTCCCAGTTAGTCACACTGATGCTTGACAGCGTTATCAAGAAAAATGATCTTCCTTATTTCTTGAAGTTGTCAGATGTGAAGAATTACATAGACAAGTGGGTCTGCTGTTGCTGGAGAAACATACCCACAGTGGTAGCTTTATATCTAATGGATCAGTGAAAGCTGAAGATATTGGTGGTGGGAATGACAAGATATTGGTAGAATGAGGACTTGCATGAAAAGGGTAGGTTGTATTTGACTTTGATTTCTGCAATTTCATCCACATTTTTTTTAAAAAACCAAGTACAGAATGAGATACCGGGTGTAGATTTTATCTTCCTATTGACTCTACTTTCCTTGTAAAAAACAAGTTTCTAACTCACGTCATTTAAAATTTATGCTTGAAATAACAGCACCTTGTGAAATCTCAGACATCAAAGGAATATCTGAATCTCACTTCTCTGCCCTTTCCCATTTCTAATTTTAAAAGAGTGTGGGCTTCCTCAGCAGGCCAGATAGTGCCCCCTCCCATCATTTCGGGTTAGGAAAATGGTAGTGGTGGGAAGTGGAAGCCCCTACTTCATGCACGCTGCAGTTGTGATTCGAACTGGGCAACACCGATGGGAACTGAGGAGAACCTATAAATGTAAAGGTGGGTAGCCGTGTGACCTCCATGCTTGAAAGGAGATGGATGGGGTCTAAGGATGGGATTTTCACAAATTAGGGCACACCAATCTCCAGTTTGAACATATTTATTACCTATGTTGTCCCCCCCCCTCGTTGAACTGAAACAGAACTAAGTGTAATGTATTCAAAGCTGTCTTGAATGCAGAATCTGTTGTGAATCATCTCATAAGGAAGCAATGTTAAGCTTCATCCTGGGCTAGGATCCAAATACAGCCAATGACATTGCTAGCCCAGGAAAAGTGTATCCAATCACTTCAAGCTAGTCCCCAAGCGGGAACGATCGTGATTGGCTCTTATGCGCTCAATCGTATTGGTTGTTATGTGTATGATAGGCGTGGCTATTTTAGCCGGGAAATGTTTAAAAGCAGGACAGCTGCAATGGAAAGTTGTTCTGGCTATCAGATGTTGATCCGTGTTGGAGAAGTATCCGAGTTGAAGAATAAAGTTGTGTTCTTGCTGAAATCACTCTCCGACTATTTGTTAAGCCCACGACTTAACACTAAGCTTGTCATTCTTTTGATCTGTTAAAAAAGTGTTCTCACTATTTTGCATGCTAATTTAGCAAACCACTCCTATATATACAACTGTGATATGTGCTATGCCAATAAAGGTTTGTTGTGTTGTGTTGTGATATGTAATTCCATTTCATTGTCTGACAAAGTGTGCATGCACACAAAAGCTCACACCTTGAATAAAATTTTGTTGGTCTTAAAGGTGCCATTGGACTCTAACTTTGTTTTATAAGTGATACGTGACGGTTACACAGGACATGGGGGTAACCAGTGTACTTTGTACATAGTACTTTGTACACAGACCTAACCAATGTACTTTGTAATGTGTGAAGACTCTCATACATTATATGTGAAACTAGGGTTGCCAATAGTCCTGGAGAAAAATGTCCTGTCCCTTTAATTCAGGCTTAATGGGCTGTTCAATCTCCATGCCATGAAAAGCTTCAGCTGCCTATTTTCACACATTAAGTTTCCATTATAGGGACAGGACATTGTCCTCCAGGACAGTTAGTAGTGCTGCTTAAGACTCAGCCAGGCATCAACCACATTGCAAGCACTTTATTACAGTTACCTGGTGGTGCTTGTCTTAATGCTTACTTTTAAGGCATCTTCACACATACCACTTTCTCAATATGGACTTGTATCAGTGGTTAACACTATCTTATATGAATACCATGGAAGCATCTGTTTTGCCAGGGAACGTCTGCCAACTATCTCCTCTACTTTTGTCTCAGCATCTATGATCCTGTGGGACAATCAATTTCACCTGCTGTGTATATGTAAAAATGGTCACAAGGCAAAAGGAAATAAAATTATTATTATTATTATTACTTTAGACTTTATATCCCGCTCAAACCCCCTTTCTCAGGGGGTCTCTGAGCGGCTTACATATGGTGCTAGTCACACAAATAACCCTAACTATGGCCACAGAGTTTATGGGGGTGGGGTTTCCTACCGGCACCCCTGTGGTGGTGGGTTGACATGCTCGCTCTTGGCGCTTCGCTTTGTTCCCGGTGGGCTCCATTTCGATCCGGCGGCAGTTCTTTCCTTCGGTCGCACGATTCACGCCTTCCTCTGGTTCCAGCAATGTCCTCCCGGCTCCGCTTTACGCCAGCGTCCAACGTCATCATGCGCCCGTCTCGCCCGTCTCGCCGGCAGCCGCTCAGATGTCTCCTCCTTTCTGGCCAGCAGGGATTGCTCCCGCCTCCGCCGCCACTGCCGCCACCGTCCCGCTGCGCCACACCACGCCACCTCTGGTCTTTGGGCCGATGTTTCGTTGCCGCTGCTGCCGCCGTTGTCCACCACACTAGGCAGGGTGCCCCCACCCTACTAAGGGTGGGTACCCATTAATCTACTTGCAACTAATTGCTTTCGAACCGCTGGGTGGGCGGGAGCTGGGATATAGGTCGAGAGCTCACCTCGACCGCGGTGGTGCTCGAACAGCCATAGTGACTGCCGAGCGATGTTACTTAGTGCAGGCGTTTTACTGCCTGCGCCACCGCTCCCAGCCCTGGGTACTGCATGGCTATGGTCACACGAGCAGCTTCAGTGATACTGTTGCAGTACCTTTGCAGATTTAAGGAGCAGGAACAGACAATGACATCTGCCATCTGTGCCCCAGTCATGGCCACCCCATTTGCCCCGCTTCAGAAGCAGAGTAACCAGGCATTGGAGAAAGTCCGGTCTTTACAGATGCCAGTGCTTCCACTCTGCTTTTCTGGCCATCTGAACTCCCCTGTCACAATCTGAAGCTGGATGGGAAGTCTGAACTGGCAGATCCATTTCTTCTGGGTGTTTTTTTGGGGGAGTAGCTGACAATATTTGCATAAGTGCATGAGTGCATATGGACATATACCTACCTGTTGTTTAAAGAAACTGACTGGGCAGTGCGCTCCATGGTTGAGGCGCTGCAGTAATGTGGACACTTCACCAATGGACGAGTGTGTGGGAAAACCGCTTCAGGGTGTGCTGTCTGGTCAGTCTTTCCAGCAACAATTTGAACCAGCACACTTAAGAGATGTGCCCAGATTGTGCCTAACCTGCAGTGTGACCACAGCTCATAGCTGCCAAATTGTTTGCAGGTTCTTGAGTTGGACAGTGGCAAGATGAGGAGATCCAAGGCACAGCTCATGAGTGATTGTGGCTGTTAAAATGGCACGTTCACCTGATAAACATGTTCAACATGAAGTTCACAGCACTTCTAGTAACAAACCAAACAATAGTGCCAGAGTCGTTTCCAGAAACACTAGAGAAGATGGGTCAATGTCCATGGAAATCTACCATTAAACCGTTTTGTATGCATTGATGCCACTCATATTATGTGCTTCACTGAATGAATTTTTATTAATCGATGACTGCCATCTGGTTATACAAGGCAGCTAATGCCATCTGACAAAGTGGCATGGTTTTATTTTGTTTGCTAAATTTAGAGCTGAGAGCAACCACCCTTGGGGGGGGGGGGACTGCCAGGCTAGATGTAAAGGTATTTCTTGGGTGTGAGAAATACCACTAAACAACATATGAGGGAAATTACTCATAGATTATCTGGATGTCTCACCTGCATGTCCAAACAGCTTCTCACCCACTAGTATTGCCTTTCTTCAGTCAACCAAATAGCTAAAACTGCAAATACCAATGTTGTTTATTCAATTCACAACTGCTTTCTTGCTGGTGTTAAAAAGTTTCCATTTGCTTGGAAAAACCCCTCTTCTCCTCTTTCATTGCCCCAATTATATTGATATTATATAGTAATTATAGTGTGTGTCTTTGTGTATGTGAGGGGGGGGGGTTTACTTGGCTATGTTTCAGAAGATAAGTAATCAGTGCACTTCAATACTTATTGTGGAGTAAGAAAGAAACTGAATTCTACCAGAAGGAGAACGGGGAAGGGATATTTCCATTCTATCGGTAAAGTAACCAAGTGAGAACTGCATCACTGGGAAGGGAACACATGGCAGCCACCTTTTTTATTTTCATGAAGGCAAGTGATGAGCCATTGTATATTTTTACACACATACATTTACTTGCACTTTTGCTATGAAAACACTCGAGTTGGAAGTAGGGTTTCCAGGCTCAGCAGGAGGGTTAGGTGGCGGGGACATGGGTTGGGTGTGACGTCGCTGATGTCACTACATTACTTATGGGCATGACCCAGAAGTAACAATGGGCAGCTCTAGGAATAGCCAGAAAATCTATGGTAAAACTATAGTGTTTCTGGGTATTCCTAGAGTTACCCATTGTCACTAGGAAACCAATCAACCACAAAATTCTCATGTTTCATCACTGCAAATCACAGGTTTTTATATATAACATTATAAATGGATTATACTATGCAGGGATACCCTACCGGCCAACTGGCATGTATTTTAGTTACAAGATATTATATTGTCTATGAGATCAGGTGTGATTTAGTGAATAGAGTGTCAGATTAGGAGCTGGGAAACCCAGAATCACCACTCTGCCATGGAAACTTGCTGGTTGATGGGCCAGTCACACATGCAGCCTAACCTCCCCCACAGGATCGTTGTGAGGATAAAGGCGAAGGGAGGAGCACTATGTAAGACACTTTGGATCCTTATTGGGGAGAAAGGAAGTAAATAAATTAAAAAAATTGAACCAGAGGCTGCTGATGTTCCACTGGGCTTTTGGTCAAAGGAGGAAACTGCAGTTAGTTTGATCTGGGACACTAGCATCACATCTTATATCTGGTTCTTACCACTACTGTGCTGCTCCTTCCCATGCCACCAGAGTTAAGTGGATAACATGGATAATGTGGAAGAACCTTGCAGATGGAAGTTCCCTGGCAATACCAGAGTCTTGAGAAACACAGAAACATGAGGCTGGAAGGGACCCAAGGCTCATCTATTTCAACCCCCTGCACAATACAGGAGGTTCACAGTTACTTCCATCCCCCATTCCGCCAGTGAACCTTGTTATATGCCCAGAGGAAGGCAAAAAACCCTCCTCCTGGAGAGCTCCTGGAGAGCGCGCGCATGAAGCGCGACCACACCGCATCCACGTCACCCGGAAGTGATGCGACCACACTGGGCACGCTGGGGGCGGGGCCACGACCATCTGAGGGAAAACCATAGAGTGCCCCCAGCGTGCCTGGCGTAGTCACGTCACTTTTGGGTGATGTGCACGTCGCGTACTTTGAGGGTGGGTTTCCCCCCGGGGCCCAATCCACCAGCAGCGGGGAACGAGCCTCTGGGGCGGGGGTTCCCCGCCTCCCGGGGGGACTTGGCAAGCCTACAATAGGATAAGGTTGTATTCCTGCCAGTTACACCATGAGGCCTAGCCATTCCAGAAGCTTCATTCTGACTGCCAGTCTCAGGGCCTCATGGTACACAGTCCTGTTTCCTTCCATACCTGAAGATGGTTCTGGCCTGGGGCCTGACAATGGAACTTATTAGGCCAGTTCCTGGACTCTGAGGCTCCCAGTTTAAGCCTGAGAGTCCCCCTGACACCATCATCATGATATGCGAAAGTATGGCATTTACCTCTGTGTAAAAATACTGTTACGAAATTAAGTGAGGGATAATGAAAGACAAACATCTTGACACCTAGTACCTTCTTTTGTGCAGCCCCACATAGCACAAAGTTAATTAAAGCTCCTGCACCGGGGTGGGGGGGGGAGATGTTCCATTTGGTAAATTTAGAAACAGCTGGTTAGTTTTACCCATTACTTTTGTGCAGAACATCAGTTGAGCTCATTCAGCTTTCTCTTTTTTTATGAAGCTGTCCTTCCTATGCTACCTGATAGCTACTAATTGCGGCAACTACATTTCTGAATTGCAAATTTTCTGCACTGATAAAAACTTTGATTGCCTGTCAGCTACACATAAGGAAAAGATCACCAGTGCTAAATGAGGTGTTCCACGCTTGGATAATAATGCCTAATGAATTATTCAGAAAAGAATGCTTGAATGAAGCAAACAATTTGAAGGGTTACTAGCAGCCGTAACAGTTCAACAGCCAAAAGAACAAAAGTATCATCCTGAAAATTACACTAATGATTAAAAAATGCGTATTAATTTTACATTTGGAGAAAAAAGAAATGCCAATCTGATTTTAAAGGTTAATCATTATTTTTTCCAGTAATGCTCTAATCTCAGGGAAAAACCATTTACCAACATTTTGGGATGTATAATATTATGACATAATATATTCATATAATTTTCTACACATTAAAAGAAAGGGGTAAAGAAACCCTCAAGAGAAAAAGAGAACCTAGAAGCCAATGGATGCCCTAATGCATGTTTAAAATCAATGGAAGACATTCTACAGTCTCCAGAAGAGCTTCACATAGGCGCTTGTAATAATTCAGCAGTGTTTGACTAAGTGCTGATAACCCAAATGTACTATATTTTCCTGAAAGGAAGATGACCTTCAGTGTAAAAGACAATCCATAAAAGGGTATACACAAGAGGTTTTTTTTTTAAGTTACTGTACATAAATAATATATGCAAAGATGGCTCCCTCTTTTTCTTGATGGCACATGTGGGGGGAAAAGTGTAGCCTTCCTTTCAGATAAATGGGGTATGTAGTTGTGATAACAGTCTGAAATCTCGATTGCAGGAACAGTCTGTAATAACAGTCTGAAATCTCCAGAAGGAATATTTTACGCTGGTGTAAACAAGATCAGGATTTAGCCTTCCTGGTACAGTTTCTTAAAATATATTCTAACAGGGTTGTGAGGGAATGGCACAAATATAATTTAAAAAGAAATTATATTTATGTGATTAAACACATTCAAATCACCGCCATAATTAGCCACTCTTTTCAAGGCAGCTTTTGAATGTGTGTTTTTTTTTAATATTGAAAGAGCTACCAAGGGTAATGGCATGCTCCCGGCTAGGAATAACAAACTGATAAGGAGGGAGGGAAAGCATCCTGTATAAACCAAGGGAACTTCACCAATGTCCAATGCTGACACATTTTCAGCTTTCACAAAACATATATTTCTACAGCCCAAAGTGCTAATTTGTTTTGACAAATGTTTCTGAATTACCAAATAACTGAGAAGAAAATCCTGTCGAATCTCTAGTCAAATAGTTTAATTAAAATATAGTTTTAAACAGGGTCTCCCCTCTGTTAATGATTTTTACACATGGGTAAAAAAAAATTGCTAAGCTTGAAGTCCTGTAATATAGACATTCCCTAAATGATAATTAAATGATAACATTCCTGAGGGGGAAAAGAGGAAGGGCAGATTTTGAAAGTAATATTTATTAAATGAGAGCTTACTGCTGAGATTTTACAGCTCGAGAGACGTTAGTATTAGTCGCCAATTAGTGATTTTATTATAAAGATGTTGAATGTCAAGATAACACTTCTTCATGTATCTGGCAGTGACACTGAATGGTGGGTAGAAGAAATGACTTCAGGAAGGCATAGTTGACCATCTGCTTAGGTCTGCTCGCTCACTGATGATTAATCCTTTCCCTCAAGGACAATGTCTCCATGTGTCTCTCTGCTGTCTTTTTGATGTCACCAAGAGACACTGATAAGCACATTCAAGTCACAATTAAAAAAAACAAAACATTTTAACTGACCAGTTGCCACTGATGATACTATTGGACAGTTTTAGTCATTGTTGTAACAGTGCATTTAGTGGTGTTGACATGAAGCTAGAGAGGCTGTTTTGTTTCAACAGGCCCCCTACCTTTCTTGATGTCTCTTAGGTGACATTTAAGTTCACCTCACTGCCTGCAAACAATCCATTTATGAAAGGAAAAATGTGATACTAGTGGAAGGTGAGCGTATTTGGAAAAGATGGCATGGAATCCTCGGGGAACTGACAATTAGGCTGTGATGAAAAAGGATAGCTAATGCCATTATTGTGCAATATTAGGAATATTAACAAGTTCTTTTTTGTTAGCTCCAGGTAAATCATGTCAGACTGTCACCTAAAATGGGCAGCAAAAAGAGAGCAGCTGTGGTAGGGTGGCGCCCTGAGATGTGGGAAAGCTGGATTCAAGTTTCAGCCCAGCCTTTAAGCTCAATGGGCCACCTTAGGCCAGTCATTCTATATCGGCCTGCGTGTATTTACTTCATTTATATCCCACCGTTCTCCACAGTGGGAGCCCGAAGCAGCTACAACATTCTCCTCTTCTCTATTTGATCCTAACAAAAACCCTCAGGCTGAGAATGTGTGACTGGTCTCCCAGATCCTGGTCTGAAACTCTAACCACTACACCACACTGGTTTTTGCAGGGTGGACTCTTTTGAACAACAGCAAGTATCCAGTGGTTGGTGGTTCATGCAACTCATGTGGTATCAAATCTTCCAGTGGCTTCCAAGCCTGGTCCCAATGAATCCTCACTCAAAGGTCAAAAAACCCCAGAAAGGGTCCTGCTCCCCCCCCTTGCCCTTTACTGACAGAAACCAAATCTTGAAGGTTGGCAATATTGTTGTGGCTGATCAGCAGTGACCAGTGATGGAATTAATTTCTTAAAGCTACAGGTACTGTTTCTATCATTTTGGAGGTTTTAATCCCCCAATGTATTTTTCTGATTTCAGATTTTTCCCTGCAAACCTGGGGCTTTCCTTGGGGTTGTAGAAAGACCTGTACAGTCTGCTCATGGCTCCTATCTCTAAGCTGTGGAGTCTTGTGAGCAAAAATTCTACTTTGTGAGCTACTGGCATTAAAGTTGTGAGTGAGCGATTTGGCTGCTGCATAAATTAGTTTGCTCTGGAGCCATCCCTTCCTGAACTAAGACAAAAATGTGTGAGCTGGAGGCTAAAAAACTGTGAGCTAGCTCACACTAACTCAGCTTAGAGGGAACACTGCTTATAACATGTACAAATACTCATCAGATCATGTAATGTCATAATGTCATGAGTTTTCCTGACTGTAGTGTTTGGCATGAACCGGCTGATGAACTAAAGTTCATCACAAATTTTGGCCAGTTCGTAGTTTGTGAAGCAATTTTCACAAACGGAAGAACTGCCACAAAATTTCATGTATTTTCATGCAGTTTGTGGCTCTTCATGAAAAACAGCTGAGCAGTGGGGAGCTCCCTGCCACTCAGCTGTCTGGTTTAAATGGCCCCTTGCTCTCTGCGAAAAGCCACGGGGAGCAGAAAGCACTGGTTTAAACTTTAAATGGCTCACAAACCGATACGAACCAGGTCAGTTCATGAACCAACTTCCCTGTTCATATGGGTTCATGGTTCAGTCATGAACCACAAACCAAACTGAACCACAAAAATTTGGTTTGTGTCCATCCCTAGTAAAGTGTACTCACTGTGGCGGTGGGTAAATGGTCTGCAAGAAAGCCAGAGAGACATAGCAGGGAGGATGTCTTCAACACCTTATTTAATGTGCAGAACAGCAAGGCAGGGAAAAACATAGACTTGACAACAGGTGGAGTCCTAACTGCCAATAACCCAGTTCTAACTAGTATATGTTCATGTGAAGGAAAGGAATTCCACTTAGGATGTAAGCCTGTCTCTTAAAGACCTTTCCTGTTTTAATCCCTAGTTTACTTAGGAGCTGCGGTGGCTCAAGTGGTTAAGATGCTGAACTGCAGGCTGTGGAAGGTCAGTAATTCAGCAGTTCGAGACCCCGGTTGCCGCATGACTGAGTGAGCTCCCGTCTCTAGTTCCAGCTCCTGCCAACCTAGCAGTTCGAAAGCAAGAAATTGCAAGTAGATAAATAGGTACCACTTTGGTGGGAAGGTAACAGCATTCCGTGCTCCTTGGTGTTTAGTCATGCCGGCCACATGACCACGGAAACGTCTTCGGACAGCGCTGGCTCTTCGGCTTTGAAATGGAGATGAGCACCGCAACCCTAGAGTCGGATTCGACTGGCTTTCGAGCAAGGGAACCTTTACCTTTTTACCTTACTTAGCAGTCAACCAAATCTTGCCTTTTGTTGCTAAACCCCACCTCTTTCTCTTCTAACTTAGGTCTCAGTTTTGTGGTTTTTTAAAAAAACTTTCTTCTGATGCTGTAGCTCTGCAGCTGAATTAAGGTAACAGACACTCATAAAAACGAGACGTTTGCACATTCAAGCTAAACAGCAACCTGAATGTAGAAGGATTTATCGGTGTCCCTTTTTTGTTTCGCTGTTGTTAGATGTTATGTTTATTAAAAATCAATAAAAAATCATTGATAGGAAAAACAACAGGAATACTTTATAAGACATCGAACTAATCCACTTTTATCAATGTCAGACAGAAGCCAATACAAATTGTACCCCCTTCCAGTTAGTTACAATAGAAATAAATCAGCTAGTGGAAAAAATGCATGGGAAGTTAAAATTCTTGGTGCCTCAAAGCACCGTATGGGAACATTCGAACGCAATCAACATTAAAGCGTCATTACAGCGGCAGTGTCTATGGTGAAACTGTGGCTTCTTTGTATGCATACAGGATCAAGTAATAAAGACAAATATCTACAGCAGGCATGTAATGAAGGAAAATATCATGGTAACTGTAGGCTACATATGAATCCAAAAGGGACCATACAGCACTGATCAGCAGGGAGCCCTATTTTAACTGGAAGACATAATATAGCTGTGAAATAATGCATCGACAAATAGCATATACAGCAGAGCCATTACAAGGAAATTTGGAAATACAAACTAGAAATCGTGTTATAGAATGTAAAACACAAAAACGTATTGGTAATGAAGTGTCATTACTGAGAGCTTTGTCACTCATTATGAGCCGTAAATACTGCCTGTTAACCTGGAGGCAACCATAACTGAAAATAGACAACATCTTGAAAAGCAGAGAAGACAAAAACAAAATTGCTTACAAAACTGAAGATGTGGCACATGAAAAATACCAAGAATCCAAAGAAATTTCAAACATTTTTTTAAAAAAAATAAAATAAGGAGAACTTTTGGAGCCCAGGACCTACTAATTGTGTAGGATCCATACAGCAAAGTGGGGCAGACTTTTGCTGTCCACTGCAAAGCAGATCCTCTGCCACTGTGCCTGAAGCACTTCCAAATCATCATTTATTTTGAACGCAGACATGAAAACATGTGACAGGTGTTTCCTTAATACATTTAACTTTTTCTTTTCTGTGACAGAGAAGGGATATACAGGTGGACCTAAGAGTAAGGATAGAAGATTTAGAGTGAGAAAAGAGACTTTTTCTCCAGTTCACTTGAGTGGGGGCTGGAAGAGTATGTGCGTAGGTGATACATGACACAGAGCTTTCTTCCAAAATATGAAGAATATCACAATATTGTGCTTAGGATGTTTTCTACAGGTGTATAGCTGCTGTTGTTGTTTTTTTTACTATGCCACAGGCACTGAATTACCTTGCTATAGGTAAAAGAAAAATTGTGTGGCATCAGTGAGTCCTGAATGGGACATATATAAACATTTGTAAACACAGGACCACATTGCCATTAATAACTGCCCAGAAACTTCAGCTAGTACAAAATATAGTTGTTGGGACAGAATACAGGGATCATATCACCCTTTTCTGTGCAGAAAGATCTGCTTCTGAGCACAATTCCACAACTGTTTTGGCTTTGTTTTAACAATGTATGTTGGTTTTCAGCTGTGTGTTTGTGTAATTGTGTATTAGTTTCAGCTTGTTGGTGGATGCGGATGATGTTTGTGCCCTTGTTAGCTGTTGTGTCTGAGGAGATAAAACAAGGTATTACTATTTTAAATAAATAAATAAAGGCTCTAAATGACTTGGAGTCTGAGTACTCAAAGCACTGTGTCCTCCCATACTCTCCAGCTTGCCAGTTATGATCCTTGGGCTGTACTCTTTGGACCCTTGCCCTTATAAGTGAGGTGGGCCAGAACCAGAGACAGGGCTCTCTCTGTGGTGGCACCTAATTTGTGGAATGCCTAGGGCTGCCAACCTCCAGGTAGTAGCTGAAGATATCCTGGGATTATAACTGATCTCCAGGTGACAGAGATCAGCTCACTGGAGAAATTGGCTGCTTTGGAAGGCGGACTCTATGGCATTATACCCACTGAAGTTCCTCCCCTCCCCAGACCCCACCCTCCTCCTGCTCCACCCCCAAAATCTCCAGGTGTTTCCCAACCCAGAGCTGGCAGCCCTAGAATGCCCTTCCCCTTGACACTGATTTGTTACCTACCCTAGAGTCTTGCCATATCAGGCCAAAACCCTTTTTACCCAGGCTTTCATTACAAGGTTGATCGTTTTATAGTGTTTCAGCAATTTACATCTAGCCTGAGAACTGTTTTATGACACTTATATGCTGCTTTCTTGATGCTTTGGCTACAATTTTGATTGTTTATTTGTTTATTCGGTTTCTATACCGCTCCTTCCCGGAGGCTCGGATATGATTAGTTACATCCTATCTAGGGCCACAATTCACAAGGGAAGGTGAATGCCTATAAATTGAATAAAATAAATAAATACCAGCACCCAGACAGCAGGGCTCTTCCCCCCCCCCGGCTTCTTCTCATGGTGGGCTCTTCACCTCCTAGCGACAGCGTCTCGGTGTAGGTCCTTCTTGGTGCGCCGCTGTGCTACGGTTGCAGCTCTGGCATACGTCCAATTGGTTCCGCCATGCTGCGTCGCCGCATCACCACGCTTCCCAGTTCAATTTTCGCCCGGATTCAGCCGCTGCTCAACGCTAGATGTTCGCCATGCCTGCCGAGTCCCCAGGTCTCCGCACGTCGCTGCCACGCCACACCGTTGCTTCGCTGGCACTCCTGCTGCACACCACTCCATAGGGAGGAGGGTGCCCCCTGCTACCTAGGAGCAGGTACCCATTTATCTACTTGCATTGGCTTCGAACCGCTGGGTGGGCGGGAGCTGGGACAAGGGCCGGGAGCTCACCCCGGCCGTGGTGGGTCTCGAACAGCCTTATGGCTGATCGCTTGATAGATTACTTGCAGGCTGCTTTTACTGCCTGTGCCACCGCTCCCACATATTTTAATAGTTTATTATTTTAAAATGATTTTAAAATTATTTCCATGCTACTCTATAATTTTAGCATGTTTTATTTTCCTTCTCTGAGTTCCATTAAGAAAGGGTGGGGTAAAAAAATTACTGAGTGGGTAGTGGTGGTCGAAAGTGCTATTAAGTTGCAGCCATCTTATGGTGACCCTGCAAGGTCTTCAAGGCAAGAGACATTCCGAGGGGGTTTTCTATAGTCTGTCTCTGTATAGTAACCCTGGACTTCCCTGGTGGTCTCCCTCCCAAAGACTAACCATGGATGGCCCTATTTGGCTTCTCAGACAAGATCGGGCTAGCCTGGGACATCCAGGTTAAGGCTGAGCAAGTAATAGCTTAGCACCAGGGCTATTTTGGGGCAGGAACGCACAGGAACGGAGTTCCGGCTGGCTCCCAAGTTGGCCACGCCCAGCAGGAACTCATTAGCATAATAGGGCACACCCAACAGCAGAAACTCATTAGGACTGGCTACATCAGGGGTGTGTGGCCTAACATGCAAAGGAGTTCCTGCTACAAAAAAAGCCCTGGGTTTTGACAACAAACAAGGTAAACAGAATAAGAAGCAAAAGGTGGGTTTGGCTCGATGACCACACTTCTGGTAACATGGGGGTGTGGCCTAATATGCCAATGAGCTGCACTGTCAGAGGTGTGGCCTAATATGCTAATGAGTTTCTGCTGTTGGGTGTGACCTATTATGCTAATGAGTTCCTGCTGGGCTTTTTCTACAAAAAAAGCCCTGCTTAGCACATTCCTAGAAAACATTGGATATATTTCAAATGGTGTGTTCTACCCGGTGGATTTTTGTCATTTTCTCTCCCTCATGGTAGATCCCACTGCTCCTTATCATTGTTCTATTGGATCCTGTGTCCCCCAGGATCAGCATGATGGGAAACTCACTGGGCTTCAGCAAAAAGCAGGAGGGAAAAGACAGGAACATTCTTGTTTCACTGTTGAAACACTGTCTTCCACTGGGAGAAAACAATCTTTGCATCCAACCTGCAACAAATGGAAAGATGGAAGAAAGATATTAAAAAAATAGCTTGGCAACATTTACTGTGCATCTCCATGTTAGTTCTGTGCAAATCAAATTACCAGGTATCCAAAGATCAGATGATCACAGTGTTCTGAATGGCTGTGAAGTTCACATAAACACGTGCACTTGCACTGTGATGGTTTCAGAATCAGTTTCTTAATTGCCTCTCCATTTCTTGATCTTTTAAGGCTTAGCTATATTCTAAGCAGGGCTATTTTGCCAAAGCATATTCTGTCTCAGTCATTTCATACTTGCAAGCACAATGTGCGTTATTTCACATTTCTCTGTAATAAATTTAATTTGCCATGTGTCAGCTCAATTATGAAGCTGACCTAAGTTGTGATGAATATTTCTTGCCACTCATTCTATGCAGAGTGTGCCTCACAATTTAGTAGCATCAGCAAATACAGCAAGCATGCAGTTGTTCTTCCTTTTTAGGTCACTTCTTTAAGAAAGTCAGGAACAGCATGAACCTTGCAAAATGCTTCTGGTTTCTTCCTTTACATTGGTTAAAGGTCTGAGAAGAGGCAGAGGTTTTATTTTTTTATTTTCCTGAAGCATGCTCATTCCCCTGTCCCTGCTTGACTCGTCTTCCGAAGTAGCCTGTCACAGAGACTCTTCTCAGAGAACTTCTTAAGCCTGAGATAAAATATGTCATATCCTTTGTAATTATCCACTTGATAACAGTTAAGCTTATTAAAAGAGGTCAATTAGTCATCATTGCCTTTTCCAAGCACAGCCTCCAGTTAGGTCTTTCTGCTCTTCAGGGACACAACTTCCAACACGAGATTCAGCTCGTTTTCATGGAGGGGTTGAGAAGCGACAGAGAACTTACCTGCAATTTTTTTCCCCTCATGTGAAAGATTGATGCAAGGCTTGAGCGGCTGGAGTAGAGGTATCAGAAAGAAAGGAAAGGGTACAAAGGAAAAAGAAAAACCACACGCCAAACATTGTGGCGGTGGTATCTTATTTCTTGATTCCTCTTGGCTCATTACAACTTTCATCCCTCCTAGAACAAAGATAGAAATAGACCCAAGTTTGTTTGCCTATATTAGGCCCCGGTCACACGGGCCGGATATCGCGGGGGGGGGGGTGGGGGGCCCTGCGGCGTGGCAAAGAAGCGCCGCCGCGGGGGTTGTGTTGTTTTTTTTAACCCAAGTGTTCGCATGCGACGTTGGGTGTTTGTGCACACCCGTGGAGACTTGACAAAAAAACCCTTTTTACAATGGGACATGGGTGGGCGCCGGATGCCATGAGCTAACACCGGAAATGTGATCTGACGCCCGCCCTTGCCCCGCGGTTTCCGGAAACTAGTACCTCGGAGGTACTAGTTTTTTTACAGCGCATCTTCGGAGTGAAGCCTCGGGTGAGCCACGGGAGCTCTACGCTTCCCAGATGTGGCGGTGAGATCGTGCCCGTAAAATCCACCTATCTTCCGTCTCTCTAGCGTGCCTAATGCTCCATGTGACCGGGGCCTTAGAATTCATTTAGATGTGTAACTACCTTTGGGTATTTCACTGCCCAGCACTGAGAATAAGCTCTGAAGGAGGAAGAAGAAGGCTTTGCCAAAAAATAATAATGGTGGACAGACTGTTTCAAACAAGCTTAGTAGTGTCTTGTGACCCACCTAGGTGGTGCAGTGTTGTGCAGTAGTTAGAATGTCAAACAAGGATCTGGGAGACCCAGGTTCAGATCCTCACTCTGCCCTGGAAGCCCACTGAATGACCTTGGGCCAGTCATACAGTCTCAGACTAATGTATCTCACAGGATGTTGTAAGGATAAAATGGGGGAGAGGAGAGCAATGTAAGATACTTTGGGTCCCCAGCGGGGACAAAGGTGAAGTAAAGGAACATATGGTGTGAACATATCCAAGAGACCAGGATTTAAATGTTAGCTGACTCCTCTACATAGCAGATGGTACACATGTAGCTACAGGCTACAACCTAGCCAAATATTCTTAAAACTTTCCTCACCCCCAAACCCCCAGTTTTAAAAAGCATTACTTGGAAATTTAGAAAGGTAGCTTTATAGAAACTTGGAGAACAGAACTCTGGGTATCATTCAGCCTTGGCATTTCCCCTTTAAATAGGTCTTGCACCCAATTCCCAAAATGTGTTTTCTGCTCTAGGGACTTTCAAATGCAGTTTAGGAGTGCTGAGGGCAGAGACAACCCAAGGCATTTTTGATGCCTGAGGAAGAAAATCCCCAATGGCACCTTTCCATTATGGTAAAAAAAAAGTAATCATAACTTCAATAAGTAGTCTGCTTCATCCTGCCTAATAGCAGTTCTGTCTCTGAAATGAGTTTCTGGATAGAAAATATTGACAGGCACACCCCTTTAAACTTCACCCACTGTTTTTAGTTCTCAGTACCCCTCCCCCCGGTACAATGTGAAAAATAATTATTTCCCCACTACACAAAAGTTGTGGGGAGGACTGAAATCACCATAGCAAAATCTACTGCATATTATAAGCTCTCTATAGATGCTCAAGGTCCAGCCAATTGTTCCTTCACTGTCCTCTTAATGACTTCTGCTACTAGATCAAGGACAGAGCTTCCTGGATCAGGTACATAACATTCCACACACCAAGATAGCCCACATCTTCCGCCAGATAACCTTGTTTCTGCAAATCGCTAAACATTATTCAGATTGCTTGCATATACTTATTTTTCATAATTCATTCTCCTCCTGTTAGTCACAGGCAGGGGCGGCTCACCCGCTAGGTGAACTAGGCATTTGCCTAGAGAGCGGGCCAGCCTTTAGGGCGTGGGAGGAGAGGCAGGGGTGGCCGCCACGTTGGCAACCCTGCCCTGGCTCTCCGGAGAAGGCCACGCATCTTCTGGCCCGGAAAGCACTGAGCTCGCCCGCCAGTCCCGCCACCGCCTGCCTGCAGCTCCTCCTGCTTCTGCCGCTCCTCGCTCAGGTCCTGCGCACCCCCCCTCCCTCACCTGCCTGCCTCTGCTCCACCTCTGGGAGGACTCGCCGGGTCCTAGCGCTCCCTGACCTGCTGGGGGATTGGGGCACTCGGCGTGTCACTCCTCTCCGGGGTTGCTGAGCTCCCCCCCAGCACAGCCACCGCCGTCAAGCGCGCCCCCTGCACCACTGCATCTGACTCCCCGGCGCTGCAAGGTAAGGCAGGCGGGGGTGCAGTGGCTTGCGCACATCCTCCCCCCCTCAAACACAGCTACCCAGGCCCAGGGAGGGGGCGGCAATAGGGAGGTTTCCAGGGCCCACCGGGAGGTTGGCATCTGCACCCTACCTAGGGCGCAGAAACACCTCGGGCCAGCCCTGGTCACAGGAAAGGACAATTTTCTGCATAAACTACTGAACCCTTATCCTCCCAGAATATGCTGCTGCAGCTGGGCCTAGAGCAGCTCCCAGCATCTGCTGCTGGTCCCAGAATGGCTCCTGGTGTCTGCTGCCATGGTGGCTGAGCCTGGAGTGGCTCCTGGTGTCTGTCGCTGCTGTGGCCGGGCTCAGAGTCGCTCCTAGCTTCAGCCACCACCAAACACGGCCGAGGCTTACCTGAAAGGCCGGGTTGCTGTGTAGGCAGAGGAGGGCTGGAGGAGGTCTTCTCCCACCCCCCTTTGGCCTAATGGTCAGCAGAGGTGGGAAACTGGGATGACCACGTTGGCTGGCTCCACGCTAGCTGGGGGGAGGACAGATGATTGGTCTCATTGAATTTAGCGGGCTCTATGCAGTGATGACGTAGAGCCTGCCCGGGAAAATTTAAGCAGCACTACCAGTGAAGCGTGGCAGTGCAATTTTCGTCGGATCCCCACCCACCCTCCCTGGGTTTAAAAGGTTCTCTATGTTTGTTACTGTCACAGCTGGTGGGGTGGATCCTTTTCAGGGAGACGGGCCTGCGTGTCCACCTCCCCCTTTTTGGGGACCCCCTTAAGGGGTCTGGGGGTTTGAGCCAACATGCAGTAGGCCCATCTCAGGGGCTGTGCCAGGCTCACCCCAGGTGTCAAATTGGTACCACACAGAGGCAGCCGCCCTTGTGATACCAGTAGTATTTGTCACTCCCGGGTTTTCCCCTCAGCAGACGGGCTGAGGGATGTAGTTATCGGGCGGCAGGCGGGTCGCTCAATTTTCCAGGATCCACCCCCATGCTTTGCCAATGCTCCTTGGTCTGTAATCAATAAAAGCTGTGGCCTGTTTTTTATTCCAAAATTGTTGTGTGGTGTGTTTGTTGGGGACCTCTGCAGGGCCTCTCCGTACTAAGCCCTGTGCCAGCAACCAGCTCTAAAGATTAAAGTGCATGCACAGACAATGCTTTTTTATTTGGGAGGAAATTTAAACCCCCAGTGTATTTTTATTAAACATTTTAGTTTTTTCTGCAAACCTAGGGGGTACCCCAAGTTTGCAGGAAAATTTGCTTAGTGACAGTGCGGACCCAATCCACTGACTTAGATATCCACAGATGGGGAGCACAAGTTGCTATTACTTAAAGATACACATATGTCTGTTCTAGATGGAATCAAATCAGAGCTACACAGAAGGGGCAGGCAAATGGGACAATTTGCCCTGGGCCCCTGCAAAACAAGAAGTCCCCATTCCCTCAGTACTTGTAGACACTATTGGTATGGTAGGGTTGCCAACTGGCCTGAAGAAAAATGTCCCATCCCTTTAACAGAAATTCAATGAGATGTTATTTACCTCCATGCTAGGCAAAGCTTTAATAAACTTCTGTTAAAGAGACAAATGTTTTCTTCCAGACTAGTTGGTAACTCTATTTTGGTGGCCTGATATCATGCAAGGTGATGCACATTGGAGCCAAAAATCCTAACTATAAATACACGTTGATGGGGTCTGAACTGGCAGAGACAGATCAAGAGAGAGATCTTGGAGTTGTAGTAGATAACTCACTGAAAATGTCGAGACAGTGTGTGACTGCAATAAAGAAGGCCAATGCTATGCTGGGGATTATTAGGAAGGGTATTGTAAACAGATCAGCCAATATCATAATGCCGCTATATAAATCAATGGTGCGACCTCATCTGGAATACTGTGTGCAATTCTGGTCACCACACCTTAAAAAGGATATTATAGCTTTGGAAAAAGTGCAGAAAAGAGCAACTCGAATGATAAAAGGGTTGGAACACTTTCCCTATGAGGAACGGTTAAGGCGCTTAGGGCTCTTTAGCTTGGAGAAACGACGACTGAGGGGTGACATGATTGAGGTTTATAAGATTATGCATGGGAAAGAGCAGGTAGAGAAAGAGGTACTTTTCTCCCTTTCTCACAATACAAGAACCCGTGGGCACTCCATGAAATTGCTGAGCGGTCGGGTTAGAACGGATAAAAGGAAGTACTTCTTCACCCAAAGAGTGATTAACACTTGGAATTCACTGCCACAGGAAGTGGTGGCGGCTACAAGCATGGACGGCTTCAAAAGGGAATTAGATAAGCATATGGAGCAGAGGTCCATCAGTGGCTATTAGCCACAAGGTATAGATAGGGACTCTGGGGCAAGTGATGCTCTGTCATCTTGGTGCTTGGGGGGGGTCAACAGTGGGAGGGCTTCTAATGTCCTGGCCCCACTGGTGGACCTCCTGATGGCACTGGTATTTCTGGCCACTGTGGGATACAGAGTGTTGGACTGGATGGGCCTTTGGCCTGATCCAACATTGGCATCTCTTATGTTCTTATGTTCTTATGTTCTTATGGGACTCCGGGAGTCGAAACTCCACCACAAGCTAATCGGGCTGGAGGAACTCACCCTGGTAAAGGCGAGGCCACCGTGTTTGAAAAATTGCAGTGGGACCGTCAAACCCCCACTGCACACCAAGCTGCCATTCCTCAGGTATTGGAGGTGTCTGATGAGGATGAAGCCCACCAGGTTCACCGCCTGACTTGCCACAGCTCCCGGCCGACGACAGCACCAGTGAAGGACACCGCATCGCATCCCTGCACCAGCTGTGGTGAGGCCCACGAGTGTAATTCCTGCCATTTCCGCGATGCGACTTGCAAGTCCGGCCACATCGCACACTCTTGCCACGTGCTTGCCACTCTAAAGGGACCGGGAAATGCACAGCCGCCCATGAGGAGATTGAGGATATACACATAATGGCTGTCCACCAACACCAGGTACTGAATTTGCCCCAGGACACCCCTGAAAAAATTAAAGTTGCTGTGTTGATCGAGGGGAACGCTTGCATGATAGAACTGGACACGGGGTCCTCCATTTCCATAACATCGGAGGAGACTCTCAGGAGGCCCTCACGTACTTTGGCAGTCCTTACTGTTTTCTGGAAATCTGCATTCAGTTGGGTAAATCTTTCCTTTTCACCTTTGTCTTTCGCTTTCCTTCTTTCCTCTGCTATTTGTAAAGCCTCATCAGACAGCCACTTTGCTTTCTTGCATTTCTTTTTCTTTGGGATGGTACTGATTGATGCCTCCTGTACAATGTCACGAACCTCCATCCATAGTTCTTCAGGCACCCTGTCTATCAAATCTAGACCCTTGAATTTATTCTTCACCTCCACTGTATATTCATCAGGGATGTGATCTAGGTCAAACCTGAATGGCCTAGTGGTTTTCCCAACTTTCTTCAGTTGAAGCCTGAATTTTGCAATCTTTTCTTTTTTATCCTGTACATGATTGCATTTGTTTGAAGAAAGAGAATTAAATCTTTATATTTCTTTCTCCTTTGTCTTATTTCAAATGGGATATCTTTCAAGTATTGTCCCCAATTTTTAAGGGTGACCCTGCAGTCGCTCTCAGGATAGAATCCCTCACATGCCTGTTCGAGAATCTCATTGTTATTTCCCCAGGCAGATTCTTCTTCTTCATATATATGGAATAAGACCTGTAGGCCACATCCATCTCGCTCATAAGGTATTCTGCCTTCAAATCTGTCACTGGGGCTAATGCTTCACTCATGATTTGCTTCAGATTCTCTCCTTTGGATTCTGGGGCACCTTGGAATCGGAGGACCAGGTTTGCCTTCTCCATTTGTAGTTGTAAAAGTTGTTCTTCTGTAGAGACTTGCTTCTTTTCCAGTTTTTGCACCTTTTTCTTCACCTTTTGAGTACTGGCGTCAACTTCTTTCACTTTCTCAGCTGTTTGCTCCGTGATTTTAAGAGTCTTGTTCAATTGAAGCTGCTGAGTAGTGATGCTTTGATTCATCGTTGACAGCTGTTCCTTGAGATTAGTCATCTGGTCCAGCAGGGGGCACAGGGATTCTGCCAACGTTTTAGCAAACTCGGTGGTTTCTTCCGGACGAGGGCTCCCAACTACTTTCGCTTTTGAATTTTTTTCTTTCTCAGTCCTCTTCCCCGCCATCTTTATGGATTGTTTACTTTCCAAAAATTTTCTAAAGTCTCTGAATATATGCTCATACACTCACCCGCGCCCTGGTAAGTCTCTCCCAACAGATTTCAGCGTGTTTGCTTCCGCTCTCCCCTCGGATCCGCTTTTTAATTCATGCGCATGGGAGGGGACCCTCCCCCGCTTGCTTTACTCTCTAGTCCATGGGGTGGGAGCTTTCTTTTTAAATTGTCAATTACGCTCTAATCTGACTCACAGTTCATAGTCAGTCTTTCGACCTTGCTGTAGCTCCGTTTAAACCACTCAATCTCCAGCGCTTGTCCTGGTCAGCGTCACTAGTTCTGTACGGACACACAGCAGGAGGACCGCCGGGACGGAGAAGCACCTCGATTCCCCAGCAT
>NW_015161424.1:815981-877494 GCF_001447785.1 Gekko japonicus
CCTTATTTCAAATGGAATGTCTTTTAGAATCCTGATGGTATTGTCCCTGATTTTCAAGGATGTTCCTGTAGTTGCTTTCAGGATAGAATCCCTCACATGCTGCTTTGAGAATCTGACCACTATTTCCCCAGGTAGATTCTTCTTCTTAATGTACACAGAATAAGATCTGTAGATCACATCCATTTCGCTTGTAAGATACTCCGCTTTCAAATCTGTAACTGGGGCTAATGCTTCACTCAGGAGTTGCTTTAGATTCTTGCCTTTTAATTCTGGGACCCCTTGAAACCGTAGGACCAAATTTGCTTTCTCCATTTGCAGCTGTAAAAGTTTTCCGAAGCTTGCTTCTTTTCCAGCTTTTGCACCTTTTTGTTGACTTTTTTAGTGTTGGCATCCATTTCCTTCACCTTCTGAGCTGTTTGCTCCATTATTTTTAAAGTCTCAGTCAGTTGTAGCTGCTGAGTTGCAAGATTCTGGTTTAGAGTTGTCAGCTGTTGTTTGATGTTAGTCATCTGGTCCAGCAGTGGGCGCAAGGAATCTGCCAACATTTTGGAGAACTCAGTGACCTCTTCCAGTCTAGGGCTCATGTTCCCCGCTGGTTTCACTTCTGCTGGTTTGTCTTTCTCTGCCCTTATCCCCACCATCTTTATGGATTGTTTACTTTTATGAAAACTTGCTAAATTCTCTGAAATATGCCCATACGCTTATCCACGCTCTGGTAAGTCTCTCAAAACAGATTTCAATGCTTTTTCTTCCGCTCCCCCCTTAGTATTTCGTTGTTTAGTTCATTTGCATGGGAGGGGCCCCTCCTCTGCTTGCTTTTCTTGCCGTTCCCGGGGGGTAGCTTTCTTTTTAAATTCTCATATTCACTTTAACCCGACTCACTATTCATTGTTGGTTATACGACCTCGCTCTGCACATGTTCAAAATGCTTAATCTCCAACGCTTGTCCCGGTTAGCGGCTCTAGATCCATACGGACACTCAGCGGCAGGACCAGCAGGGCGGAGGAGTGCCTCAATTCCCCAGCATCGCACTGGCGAAGAGATCGCCCTTCAAAAGCCCCATGGCTAGGAGCCTTTTGCCAAGGCTCCGGGGTGTGTGTGACCCGTCGCCCCCCCATCTGCTGGTGCGCAGATCACATCCCTGGGAGGTCCAGGAGATGCATCCGCCAGCATGTCGCCATAAACTAAAAGTCCGAATATCTAGTATTTCTTTAATTATCTTTTGTATCCCAACCCAAAATTTGTAAATTTTTCCACATCTCCACCACATGTGAAAATATGTTCTCACATTTTTCTATTCCGGTTACCTTTTGACTTCCTATTTTAGCATTCCAGTCGCCTATGATGATAAGGACATCTTTTTTTGGTGTTAGTTCTAGGAGGTATTGTAGGTCTTCGTAGAACTGGTCCACTTCAGCCTCTTCTGTGTCAGTGGTTGGGGCATAGACTTGGATTACTGTGATGTTGAATGGTTTGCTTTGGATTTGGACTGAGATCATTCTGTCATTTTTGACACTGTATCCCATTACTGCCCTTTTCACTCTCTTGTTGACTATAAAGGCCGTGCAATTTTTTTAATGGGATTCTTGACCACAGTAGTAGATATAATGGTCTTCTGAGTTAAATTCACCCATTCCCATCCACTTTAGTTCACTGACTCACAAGATGTCGATGTTCAGTCTTGTCATCTCATTTTTGACCACATCCAACTTACCTTGATTCATATGTCTTACATTCCAGGTTCCTATCCAGTCTTGTTCTTTGCAGCATCGGACTTTCCTTTCACCATCAGACACATCCACAGCTGAGCATCCTTTTGACTTTGGCCCAGCCGCTTCACTCTTTCTGGGGTTACTTGTACTTGCCCTCTGTTCTTCCCCAGTAGCATATTGGACACCTTCTGACCTGAGGGGCTCATCTTCCAGCATCATATCTTGTAGCCTTTTGTTACTGTCCATGGGGTTTTCTTGGCAAAGATACTGGAGTGGGTTGCCATTTCCTTCTCCAGTAGATCACATTTTGTCTGAGTTCTCTGCTGTGGCCTGTCCGTCTTAGGGTCTTGGGTGGCCCTCCGTGGCATAGCCTGCAGCCTTATTGAACAACACAAGCCCCCTCACTCTATTAAGGCGGCGATCCATGACAGAGCACAAATGCTTAGAAATGGAATTAAGGAACAGACCAGATAATTCATTTGAATTTTCAACAAAATGCTAAACTTTACTTTTTTAAAAAAGAAGTAAACTCATGTTGATGTATATCATGATTTAATGAACTTCTTGGTCAAGACTGGATGCATTAGCACAGCTGTTGAATGTCCACAGGGTCTGGAGGGGAAAGGATTCATGATATGAGCATCTCTCATCTCATGAAGAAGTAGGGCCTAGTGATGAGCTAGAGATAAGAACCAGAGGACTTGTGGCATTCATACTAATCATTGGCCACAATCTCAGCACAGAGTTAACTGCACTTAAACCAATTGAAACCAGTGAACTTAAGTTCCCTTAACTCTGTGCAGGACTGTAATTAATATGTAGACCAATGACAGCATTAGAGTCATTTCGGTCAATGAAAATACTGAAGTCTCTAAGTAGCTCAGCTGGGCATCAAAAATGCTTAACTACAATCTTTGGCTATCTTTGTGCATATTGCTTGCCAATAGAATGTGTTGCAAAGGACAATACTATATAGGTGAAACAAAGGCTCACCTGCCAGGCAGCATATGTTTTGCTACAATCAAGCCCATGGGCTTTGTACTGATTTGAGACAGATGCTCATCTATCCTTCTGCATCATCCAACAAGAACCAGTCCTCACCTTTAGAGTTCTAATACCCCTTTCCCCAGGCATTTATTGACAATCAAGTTTCCTTGGTGAGGATCCATCTCTGCTTTCACACCAGCTACCTGATGCTCTGAGAACTTATCTTTTCGACTGCCAGTCTGGGATTCCCTTTGCACATACCAACTTTACAACACTTGAGACTCAGTGAATTGTAAACTTTCACAACCAATTTGTATGCTATAGATTTTAATACCTGCTCGGTGCTTCAAGTATATTAAAGAGGACAGTCTTTAGCTGCATTTGACAGAAATGATTCCAGACATGGCCTATTTTTCATGTGCTACTGTACATGATAATTATTACTTGGCCTTTTAAAATGGATTTCTCTTTCTGAATCTATTTTAGCTTCACTCAAAATAATATGCAATACTTTACCATGATGAATAGGTAGCTACTTTTGTTTCCTTACTCATCTAAGTAGCACATCTAAGAATGCATTGTTTTAACTTATGCAGACTAAAGCCAATTATGAAATACATATACAAAAGAGGAAGCATATGGAGTTCCCTGAGTAAATGGTAATCTAAGAACGAAAGATGCTTAGCAAAATCAGGTAATACAGTCCTGTAATGGCAGGTAGGAAATTGCAGTTTTTGAATATGCCCCCAACTAAATAACATTCCTGTACACAGAAATTAGCACATGGTGGGTGGGGAGAACTAACCTAGAACTTTTATTCCTAGCATGCTAATTTTCTGTGTCCAGGGATGAGTCATTTAAAATGTTTCTAAGCTTTTTCTCCCAGAAATCTAGGGCCCAAGATGGGTAACAACAAAATTTAAGCCAATAAAATATAGTTAAAATGTATAATAATGGCTCTGTGTCCCACAACAGTGAGTTTTGCACCTATGCAAAATCTTCTGTTACCGTTGGTCTTTGACTTAGAATTTATGTGTGCACTTTTGACAACTTTTCAGAAGGGAACATTGTTTCATTTCTGCTTCTCTCCAGCCACTGTCGATGGTGACCTCCTCTATTGTGGAGATTTTGTGACTTTGTAACCTGCCCTGAACCTGTCCACGGGGAGAGTGGGATAAAAATAGAATTAAATAAATATTAGGTTACACTGGCTCCATATTGTTTTTCAGATTGATTCTTTTGGACCACACTAGGAAGGTACATAATTTATGCTTGATCACTGAAGAAGGCCAGTACAGTGAAATACATCTGTTTTAGGGTTGCATAAGGTCCTAATTTTGAAATACTGAATGAACTGTATTCCTATTGAGGCTATATTTTGGTCTATAATTGTTTTTAAACCAATTTGTAATAAATACGTGTATTTTTGTATATTTTGCATTATTTATATATCTATGTTTTATACTTATTGAAATTAATATTGGGCCCCTTATTTTGTATCCAATTAACCTTTTTGGTTCATAATGCATAGATGGGCCTGCAATAACCATAACAAACTGAGGTATTGGTCTATCCGTTCACTATTGCCTACCGTAACAGACAATGGGTCTCCAGGGCCTCAGGAACAGAATGGTCTTCCCTGACACCTGCTACCAGAAATCCTTTAACAGGAGATTCCCAGCACTGAATCAGGGGCACCCTCCACTTAAGATGTGAGTTCTATCACATGACCCATCTGAGCCATGACCCATCCCCAGGAAGGCCATCTTTTCCTATGCCATTCTGCTCTTCTCTCTGCAAGACAGATAGCTAAAAACAGTGCTAGAAACACTGTGATTTATTGTTAAATACCATATCAATCTCGAAAAGCAAATAATAGGGACAAGAAAGGGAAGCAGTGGGGCCCTTGGACGACCAAGTGATAAAAGGATGATAGGGAAATGGCTGAGAAGCTGAATACATTTTTTGCCTAATGTCACTCCCATCTTTAAAAAGGGTTCCAGAGGCGATCCGGGAAATTACAGGCCAGTCAGTCTGACATCGATACCGGGTAAGTTGGTAGAAACTGTTATTAAGGAAAGAATTAGTAGGCACACCGATGAACAAAACTTATTGAGGAAGACTCAGCATGGGTTCTGTAAGGGAAGATCTTGTCTCACTAACCTGTTAGTGTTTTTTGAGGGAGTGAACAAACATGTGAACAAGGAGGACCCAATAGCTGTTGTTTAACTTGACTTCCAGAAAGCTTTCGATAAAGTTCCGCATCAAAGGCTCCTAAGTAAGCTCAATCATCACAGGATAAAAGGACAAGTTCTCTTGTGGATAAAAAACTGGCTAATTAATAGAAAACAGAGAGTGAGTATAAATGGGAAATATTCTCAGTGGAGGGTGGTAAACAGTGGGGTACCACAGGGATCAGTACTCAGTCCGATTCTTTTTAACTTGTTCATTAATGACTTGGAGTTCAGAGTAAGCAGTGAAGTGGCTAAATTTGCATATGACATGTCTAGACAGTGTGCGACTGCAATAAAAAAGGCCAATGCTATGCTGGAGATTATTAGGAAGGGAATTGAAAACAAATCAGCCAGTATCATAATGCAACCTCATTTGGAGTACTGTGTACAGTTCTGGTCACCACACCTCAAAAAGGATATTATAGCATTGGAAAAAGTGCAAAAAAGGGCAACTAGAATGATAAAAGGGTTGGAACACTTTCCCTATGAAGACAGGTTAAAACGCTTGGGGGTCTTTAGCTTGGAGAAACGACGGCTGAGGGTGACATGATTGGGCTGAGGGGTGACATGACTGAGGTTTATAAGATGATGCATGGGATAGAGCAGGTTGAGAAAGAAGTACTTTTCTCCCTTTCTTACAGTACAGGAACTCCTGGGCAATGTTCCCTCTAAGCTGTGGAGTCCTGTGAGCAAAAATTCGACTTTGTGAGCTACCAGCATTAAAGTTGTGAGCAGGTGATTTGGCTACTGCATGGATTAGTTTGCTCTGGAGCCCTCTTTCCTGAGCTGAGACAAAAATGTGTGAGCCAGAGGGTAAAAAACTGTGAGCCAGCTCACACTAACTCAGCTTAGAGGGAACACTGCTCCTGGGTGCTCAATGAAATTGCTGGGCAGTCGGGTTAGAACAGATAAAAGGAAGTACTTCTTCACCCAAAGAGTGATTAACACATGGAATTCACTGCCACAGGAGGTGGCAGTGGCTACAAATATGGACAGCTTCAAGCAGAGGTTATTTCGGGGGAGGTGGTGGGGGATCGCAGTTGCCCCGGGCCTCATGACACACTTCCGGTGATGTCAGGGTGTGTGGCCTTATGACACACTTCCGGTGATGTCAGGGTGTGTGGCATATGCTAATGAGTTATGCTAATGAGTCCCCCTAGCTCTTTTTCTACGAAACGACCCCTGGCTTCAAGAGAGAATTAGATAAGTATATGGAGCAGAAGTCCATCAGTGGCTATTAGCCACAAGGTATAGATAGGAACTCTAGGGCTGGGGCAAGTGATGCACTATATTCTTGGTGCTTGGGGGGCAACAGTGGGACAGCTTCTAGTGTCCTGGCCCCACTGCTGGACCTCCTGATGGCACCTGGTATTTTTGACCACTGTGTGACAGAGTGTTGGACTAGATGGGCCATTGGCCTGATCCAACATTGGCTTCTCTTATGTTTTTATGTTTAAGAAAGAAAACAAAAGCTAGGAGCATACTGCTTTAAGAAGAAGAAGAAGAAGAAGAAGAAGAAGAGATTGGATTTATACCCCGCCCTTCACTACCCAAAGGTGTCTCAGAGCAGCTTACAAACTCCTTTCCCTTCCCCTCCCCACAACAGACACCCTGTGAGGTGGGTGGGGCTGAGAGAACTCTGACACAAACTGCTCTTTTTCAAGGACAGCTGTGCCAGAGCTTGTGACTGACCCAAGGTCACATCAGCAGGTGCAAGTGGAGGAGTGGGGAATCAAACCTGGGTCTCCCAGATTAGAGTCCGCACACTTAACCACTACACCAAACCGGCTCTCAAGAAATCAATAACTCACTCTCTGCAAACATAGGCTTTCCAGCACAATAGCCTCACAGCACCATTTTAGTACTCCATGCTCCACTCAGTCATTCACTCACTGAGGGCATTTTGTGCCAATTAAATTTCTGTAACTGCTACATTGCCGCATTAGTGTGTCATTTTTTCAAAGGAAGTGTGTGGGGGAATGGAGCTTAAGTAATGTGCATAACCAGATACAAAAGGGAAGAAGCAGAGGAGATAGGTGGGCAAATATCAAGTTGAATTTCTACTGTAGTGAACTACGTATGTACAAACTAGGTAACTGGCCTTGTTGGACTTAAAGGTGCTGCTGGACTTAAACGTCTTGCATAGACAGTCTGGAATTGACTATTCAAATTGCTCATATTGAAAATGGGATATCACACAGCTCGGAACTTCTGTCTGCCTCTTGGAGGGTACAAGATTCTGGATTAGTGCAAAAGCAAGGAATTATTATTGTTCAAACGCACATCAGGAGTAACATTCTTCTGTAGCCCGGAGGAAGGATGGGAGAAGGATGCTACTGACACACAGCTGCTTTGAAATCAGACCTGTCATGCATTTGATTTGATAACACTAAGATTTCTTCAATACCCTGAGAAATAGGTATATTTATTATTAAATATCAGCCGGTTGTATTAATGTGCTCTGAAGGAAATCATGGAAATCCAAGACTTAATGCTTTAAAGAAACAAATCCCATAATGGCAGTTTTCCTTCCCCAGCACAGGAGAGAGAGGTACAATATTTTCAATAAATATTGTTCACCTTTAGTATATACAACAGCTATGGGTGTTCCTTGAAAACATGATCTGATCATATCCATGTTAGACTACTGTAATTTATTTTAGATGGGGCTGCCTTTGAAGACTGTGCAGAATCCCAGTGGTTCAGAATGTGCTGGTCAGGTTGAGGCTCATAGCTATGGCGGGGCTATTCGGGTCTCTGCCCCCTTTTGTAAAGGCACAGCCCCACATGATTTCCCCTTAAAACCCCTTTTAAAACCTTTTTAAAGGCACATGCTCCCGCGCCACAAAAAGCTGAGTTGAAAGCAGACCCGAGAATCCCCACCGGCAGCCGCTTTTACTTTCCCATGTCCGACCTTTTTTTTAAAAAAAAATACTTTTTAAAAGATGTGCAGGTTGGGCTTGGCTGTGGGGCTGGGGCAGCTAGCCGGGCAATGCCATGCACTTCTTCTTTTGCTGCCAGTTGCAGATCCAGACCCACACCACCTCCTTCTCCAGCCGGAGGTTAGGGGAGAGTCCTTTGCCCCCCCCCCACAGGTGATTTCCTCACTTTGAGGAGGGACTTTGCTCCCCTTCCTGATGGCTCTGTGCTGTTTAAAAAAATGAAGGAGGTTGGGAAATCACTCGGGACCCCACAGGTGGATCCAGAAGCCGCGGAATTTCAGCTCCAGGTGCTCAGAGCTTTAGCAGCTGCCAATGCCCCTCCCCCCAGCAGTCTCTTGTGTGTCTCACTTTTGTTCGAAAGTGGCCACCTCTCACAGCGCAGGAGAGCCATTGTCTGTCTTGGTGCGCGCTTAAGGAAAGATCTCCCTCTTTCCTTCTCGTACAATCCTTTGGTCACTTACTTGGGAGAAAGCCCCCTGGAACAGCATGATGCTGGCATCCCTGTGGATTGGGCCATAAGCTTCTTACCTGGAAGTAAGCATATTCCAATCAGCATTGATTTAAAAAGTGGGGTTAATTTGAAAAACCCTCAAAAATCTGCTTTGGAAACCTGAGGTGCTTCTTTAGAGATATAAACACACAATATATAAATAAAACCTGGGGAGTCCCCTTCCCCCCCTGCTTCCTGCCATTAAAGGTTTACATGTACAGACAGAGAAATAATGGCAGCCCCACCAGAATTTTCTTTGCCCCACAAGACACAAAATCCTGGCTATAGACCTGGGCAGGTTATTGTTGGGGGCTGGACAAAGGGACTGTATCATTCCTGTGCTCAAATGGTATTGATAAAAGAGCCCTCAGATCAGGAGTGGACCATACAGTGGCTAAAAAGGATGTTTTGGCCTAGCACCTAACAGAAAATAAAGTTGGTACCAGGTGAGCCTCAAGGAGAACAGCATTCCAAAGGCACGCTGCCACCACTGAAAAAGCCCTGACTCTGGTTGTTGCCCACCTGACCTCTGCAGGAGGGGGCATAGAGAGCAGGGATTGAGAAGAGGTTCTCAACTGGCAGGCTGGACAATATGGAAGGAAATGGAGTGCCAAGCACCCCAGCCCCAAGTAGTTTAGGTAAGAACCAACACTTTGAATTGTGCCCTAGAATAGATGGGCAGCCAATGAAGATCTTTCAACACGGGAGTGATACAATCCCTATATCCAACCCCTGACTATAACCTGGTTGTCACATTCTGGACTGACTGACGTTTCCAAACAGTTTTCAAAGGCAGTCCTGTGCAGTGTTCCCTCTAAGCTGAGTTAGTGTGAGCTAGTTCACAGTTTTTTAGCCTCCGGCTCCCACATTTTTGCCCTAGCTCAGGAAGGATGGCTCCAGAGCAGACTGATTTATGCAGGAACCAAATCACCCGCTCACAACTTTAATGCCAGGAGCTCACAAAGTAGAATTTTTGCTCACTGGAGTCCACAGCTTAGAGGGAACATTGGTCCTGTGTAGAGCTCATTACAGTAATCTAATCTGGATGTGATCAAAACATGGCTCGCCAGCTGGTGCATCAGCCAAAGCTGGCAAAGATGCTAAGTGCCATGGCTTTGTCACTGATGAACAGGGAGAGAAAACAAGTACAGCAAGAAGGCATCATAATGCCACCATGAAAAGTGGGTCAATGGGGTGATATCAGATAGGATAGTGCCGCTCGTCGCCTTGACAGTGTAGATTCAGCCCTGGTGGATTTCCTACTGCAGTGGCAAGGGGACTGGCATGGGTCAGTTGCATTAAAGGTGTTAAGTCGTGCGCTTAACAAAGAGTCGGAGAGTGATTTCAGCAAGAATGCGGTTTATTCTTCAGCTCAGTTACTTCTCCGTTACGGTACAACAATCGCCAGCCAGAACCCATCAAAGTATTTACACTGGCTTGTCGATATTTAAACACTCCCGGCTAACGTAGCCACACCCCCTGTACAGAATAACAACCTATGAGGTTGAAGATATAATATCCAATCACAAGCGGTCCCGCTTTGCATAGTGATTGGTAGACACTCTCTGGGCTAGGACTCCTATTGGTTACATTAGGATCCTAGCCCAGGCTGAAGCTTAACATTAGGTTTCAATTAGGCGATTCGCATGTCAGTATTTACATTCAAGTCAATACACAACAAAAGGTTCACATGTATCTCATTTAAAAAAAGCAGAGACTGGCGAATCAGACAGGAACTCCTCTGGGGATTTACAGATCAGTGATTAAAAAGCCAAAAACAGGATAAACAAGGACTTGTCTCACTGGTCTACAATGGTCCAAGAAATCTTTGTCCCATGGTTCTAACCAGTGTTCCCTCTAAGCTGAGTTAGTGTGAGCTGGCTCACAGTTTTTTAGCCTCCGGCTCACAGATTTTTGTCTTAGCTCAGGAAGAAGGGCTCCAGAGCAAACTAATTCATGCAGCAGCCAAATCACTCGCTCACAACTTTAATGCCAGGAGCTCACCAAGTAGAATTTTTGCTCACAGGACTCCACAGCTTAGAGGGAGCCTTGGTTCTAACTTAGTAGAATTGGTTCTAAGTTCAAAGTAGAACACACTATGAGTTTCTGTCACACTGAAAGCTGAGCTAGCTAGCTTGTAATACTTTTGTCTTGTCAGTGTGAAATGCATGTTCACTACCCAGATTGACTCTTGATTATTACCTCAGCACCCAGAGTATTTCTTATCGTAGAACATGTGCAAGGGTAGTAGTAACAGAAGCAAGAAGGAGGAAAGTGTGAAGGATGTCTTTTTATTCATGTTGGGGACTTTGTCTGTCTCTCACTGACATTACCTCTTTCCTCTAGACACATAACTGGCATGTACGGTATTCTGAAGATGTATCAACAGAGAGAAAGGGAATCAACCGTGTCTCCTGGTATTAATCTCTTGCTTCAATAGACACTGTGAATGAATCAAAGATATCACTCTCCAGTTCAGTTCTGAACCAGTCACTATCAAAAAGATGCTATTTCAAGAACATCTTCTGTCCATCTGAATGGACAGAAATGGTACTACTTAGTAGTGTTTTTGAGCTGTTGATCATTCTTTCAGTACAAGGAGTGGTAGGGGAAGAGACAATAGAATGGCCACTGAATTGCTACCTACACCCATATGTTCCTCTTCATAATATCAGAGAGTGTAGACTTCCTCTACATCCTGACCCATTTATTGACATGTGATCAGTGGGGAAGGAAATGGGGCCTGTGCTACAGTGGTACCTATCTTGTAGAACACCCTGTCTTCAGAAGACTTCTATAGTTACCTTCCAGTGCAGGTAGATAAAGATCTTTCCCAACATTTGCTGCCTAAGATACTTTTCTCCAGGCCCGTAGCTACAGCGGGGCATTTCAGGGCCTGGCCCCCCAACTTCCATCCAGACCTCAGCCCCCCCTGCTCTCTGGGTCGCCTGGAGGACTACCAACTCTCTGAGCCACCCAGAGGACTCCCCTCCATCTCCCCTTCCCCAAGCATGGCTTGCTGCCCCAAGTAGGCAGGCAGAGTGTGAATGCTGCAGAAGTGAGTTTAAAAAAAAAATATGTTAGGCTCCGGTCACATGGACAGGAAACTGTGGGGGGGAAGCGTGGCTGTTTGCCCCGGGGCAAACTAACGCGCGGTTAAGTGATCAGACCTCCTTTGGAGGGCCTGTGGAGGTAGCGTGGAGGTTCCGTGCGTAGGGAGAGGTGCCGATCACAGGACACGCCTGCGCGCAACGAAGAAGCGCACGGTGCGGCAAACTGGTTTTCTTTTTTTGTGTACACGACAAATGCGCATGCTCCATTGGGTGCGTGTGCGCATCCACGGAGACTTGGGAGGAAAAAAACCCTTTTTCGCAAGGGGACATGGGCGGGTGCCGGATGTCACCGGAAACGCGATCAGACGCCCGCCCTTGCCCCGCGGTTTCCAGAAACTAGTACCTCTGAGTTTTTTGCTGTGCATTTTTGGCGGGAAGCCTCGGTTGTGCCACGGAAGCGCTACGCTTCCCAGATGTGCCGGTGAGATCGCGCCCGGAAAATCCGCCTGTCTTCCATCTCTCTTGCATGGCTAATGTTCCGTGTGACCGCAGCCTTATTTTATTTTGTGACATCAGTCCCCTCTGACTTATTTAAAGGCCCCCCGAATTATAAAATCCTGGCTACGGGTCTGCTTTTCTCTGAAAATAGCAGACCTTGAACCTGGGAATTTCCCTGCTTGCAAAGCAGGTAGATTACCAGTGAGCCACAGCCCCTCCCATGTCAGATGCAGTGGGCTGTCTTGGAGAAGGACTAAATCCATTGTAAATCATATCATCAACAAGCTTAGGCAACCCTACTTTCTGAATATACTAGACAATCTGTCTTTACAAACACAAGTTAAAGGTCATTTGCTCCTGTGCTCCACACATAAGAGAACAGGAATGAATATGAACCATGCCTGACAGCTTGCTGGTGAATTAGACCTAAATGATTCTCTCCTTGCAAAGTCTGGAAAGTATTATCTTCTTGGCTTGGGCATTATGTAAATTCCTTCTTGGCCAACATGAACCTCTGTGTGAGGCTCTGTCACCAGAAGACAAAGAGGTCAAGACCTATGACCGCTGCCGTCTGGAAAAATCTGAAAGAGCATCACTTGAGCACTTCATTCAACATCACACTTCACTGTAGTGACTTTTCAAGAAATGAATTTCTGAAACTGACTGTAGGATTTCACCCTTCCTGTGAAATCCTGTTCCCTTTTGTGACACCAACTGGTCTTGAAACGCTGCGAAACTGCTGACAGAAGAGATACCAGAAAACAGTTTTTAAACTTGCCAAGGGTTTGTATATGTGTGTGTCCAGAGGTGTTATTTTTAGCCTTCCAAACAGCTAGAGGTCATGTAGCACTTGATGGAAAAAAATTACAGAAGACACAGAAGATTTAGTAGTGTTTGAGGGAACCTCTGAAATGAAAGGTAACATATTTTGGAGTGAGCTGGAGGGGACAAAGCCTGATGGATGGGATGTCAGCCCAGTGGTCATCACAGGGGGAGAGGGCACAGCCTGTACTACGGGGAGATATGAATGGAATGAGAAAGATAAATGAAACACAATACGGCCACAGCAAGCAGAGGCTCCAGCTCCAGACCCGCAGTCGTAGTGTACAGTCTCATAGATGCAACTGAGTTTTACATTAAAATGAAGTGACAAAATCATCAGGAAAGAAATGAGAATGACCAGCTGGACCCGGAGGAGGAAGGGTAGGAGAAGTGAGTCAAAAGTACTAAAGACCTGCCTGGAGTTAGTGCTGCTGGACTGTAAATTATGAACAGATACTCAGAAAATGGCCCGAGAGGCTAGAGGGAAAGCTTCAGCAAAAACAAAACTGTTTATAGTGGTCACTGAGAACCACAATATCAAATACATGATAAAATATTATTAAAGCAGCTACAGTATGAAGGCAGATCACACAAAAAAATAGGAATTCTTTGACATATTTGTCAAAGGAGGAGGCCAACATCCTCTAGTGGGCCGCTGAACCAATGCAATTTAAGATTATGGATGGATGTTCAAGGAGGAGAAGCCCATTAACAGGTAATTAATAATGATTCCTAAATGGAACTTACTTCAGAGCACTGTACCTCCAGCTGCTTTGGGGTGGCAACAGTGGAAAACTTTGTTTGCTGCTCTCGTAAGAACATAAGAACATAAGAGATGCCAATGTTGCATCAGGCCAAAGGCCCATCCAGCCCAACACTCTGTGTCACACAGTGGCCAGAAATACCAGTGCCATCAGGAGGTCCACCAGTGGGGCCAGGACAGTAGAAGCCCTCCCACTGTTGACCCCCCCTAGCACCAAGAAGACAGAGCATCACTTGCCCCAGAGTCCCTATCTATACCTTGTGGGCTCCTCCTTTCTTCTCTTTTCAGTACCTGCGAATCAACTATAAAGCCATCAAATCTAACTTAGGTCAGTCCCATGTCTGAATTAAATTTTACTTCTTTACAACCTGTGGAGTAATTCAATTAGTAAAACTTTGAAGAATATGAATATACATGGTAGGCCCATTGAGAAATATTATCTGCAAAATATTAAGAGTATTGCTTCTGTTTCTTGGCAAGCCATGGACTGCGGTTATAATTGACAAAATAGTCATGGTGACTTCAATGTTTTTTATGCTTTAGTTTGAGCAATCAGATTTTATTTGGCTGGGTTTTTTTGCTTTAAATTTGGAAGCCCTGAAATGTTGTGAGGTAAACATAGTGAGGTGAAAGGTACTATGCACATTTACTTGAGAATAAGCTCTATTGAAGGTCAAAGAAGACGGGGATGGCAAAGGATGAGATGGTTAGACAGGGTCATAGATGCAACGAACATGAAATTGAGCAAACTTCAGAGGACAGCGGAAGACCGGAAGGCCTGGCGGGAGCTGGTCCATGGGGTCGCGAAGAGTCGGACTCGACTGTGCGACTGAACAACAACAACAAAGCTCTATTAAACAAAACGGAAATGACTTTTGAGTAAATGTGAGTAGTGTTGTGAGATTGCTGTCTGTCTACTATGCACAAGTGCTAAGTTTTGCCCTGAAGTGATGCAACTGATGGGAGTTAGCAAGGCCAAAGGAGAGCGAATTGTCAGGAGATGGTTTCTAGATAGTCAGAATTTTCCAGTGAATAATAAAGAATTAAAATTCAACCTGAGTCATATTTGTTCTTCAACACAGTTGCTATGACCAGGGGTCATTTCCTGCAGGAGTACACAGGAGCGGAGCTCCGGCTGTAAAGAGCCCAGGGGGCGGGCACATGCAGCAAGCCACACCCCATGCTCCCAGCAGCCCTCAGTCAGAGCAAGAAGCAGCCAGGTAAGTTGCAGAGCCCCCCTCAGTCCAGTGGCACCTTTAAGACCAAGTTTTATTCAGGTACAAGCTCTCCCTCCTTTGTGAGGATAGATCTGCACGTTCCCCACCCCCATAGCTAGCAAAAACAGTCCAGTGGAGCCTGAGTGGTGGGTGTTGCCTTCTGACACACTTCCGGTGATGTCAGGGGGTGTGGTATACGCAAATAAGTTATGCTAATGACTTATGCTAATGAGCTCCTGCACCTCTTTTTCTATGAAATGACCCCTGGCTATGACATATCCACCTGAAATAATTTTCAGCATTTGATTATCATAAATGTGCCTTGCTGTCTGCTTTCAGTTTCCTGGGCAGCAGAGAAGCAGAAAATAAAGAGAGTGACTCAGCACGTATTAACTTGACAGGGCATCATCCAACCAGAATAGTTTGCTGATGTTCTTTCAGACAAGATCATCACAGCTGGTCTTTCTGTACTCAGTGTTCCTGCCTTTTGCCAGTCATTGTACCAGCAGTGGCCTTGGGAAAAATGTCTAATTCTGTAATAAGCACCAGTTCCTTTCCCCATCAGTTAGGGTACATCTGCGAGGAAGGGGAGAATTTTGCTTGCACCTGCTAGTAGATAGGCAGGTCTGAATAGACTGGGGGTGGGGATAGAGGCTGAGGTTCAAGCTACGTGTCCTTCACTTGGACATGCCTACTCTGCAGTTTAGGAATGTGCTGTTGGAGAAAGAACTAATCAAGATGTCTCCTGAATAATGTAATTATTTAATAGTTAATATAATAGTTAATATAACTAATGCAACCAACATAATTTCTGATATTCAATAAGGCTCAGAAATGTTCAGATCTGATCATTATTCTAGCATCTCAAGGTAGGATTTTAGTTCATCGGGCAGTGGTAGGGGCAACTTAGGGAAAGAAAATGAAGCAGATACATGCCTGATGGGTAGTTGTGTAGCAGTAACTAAAGCAAGATTGCAGCAGCAGCTTAAAGATCTACAAAATTTATTTCAGCATAAGCTTTTAGATAGTTGGGTGAATCTGATGAAGTGTCATGACAAAAGCTGATGCCAGAATGTATTTTGTTATTTTGTCTTTTTTAATACGTTTATTTTTGTACGTTTTCTATATATTACATCATATCTTTTGTTTCCTTGCTTTACATAATCGTTCAATTTTGTTATTTTGTCTTATTAGGCTCATAAGAGACATTGTCTCATTAGAAGATTTTCTGTTAGCAGATCTTCCACTGAACAAGATTGTGCACTGGTACTTTGGGTAGAATGGAGTAGGGATAGAAAATGAGGCAGAGGCTTTGCCTGCAACTGGCAATAGGCAGCTCATCATAGTCTAGGGGATGTGGCGAGAGAGGCAGAGGTTAAGGCATCACACCTCAACAATAAATGCAGACTTCTCTTTTTCAGTGACAGCTGCTCTCTGAGGATCTGAGATCTCCTAGTGTGTAGGCGTATTTTGCTTATATCAGCACCTTTCTTGCTGATATATTTTCTGGAGTATGTGAAATCATGCACTTTGAACTCTGATTGCATAAGGTTACTTGAATCTTTGACAGTTAATTGAAACTGTTACAGAAATTTAGATTAATCGCCTTTTAATAGAGATTGAGAGTCAAGCCTCGGGAAGGGCACGAACCACAAAAATGTGGTCCGATTGGTGGTTTGAGGGAAACAGTTGAGCCACATGGCGCAAATCGCTACCACAGCTCAGTTATTTAAAGGGGCTTTCTTGGCAGCCAGCCCCAGGCTCAGGACCATTTAAACCCCTGCTTTCTGCTCCCAGCAGCTTTTTGCTGAGTGTATGATTTCCATCTAGGCACATATTCTCTCTCTCTGTTTAAACAAATAGCTGAGCGGTGGGTAGGTCAGCTTTTTTTCATGAAGACCACAAACCGCCACAAATTGCATCAAAATTCATGGAAGTTCATGGCAGTTCTTCAGTTCATGAACATTGCTTCATGAACGAGGAACCAGCCAAAATTCGTGAGGAACTTTAATTCATCAGCCATTTCCAAAGCAAGTTTCTCTTGCTTTAGAAAAGATAATGAGGACATATCAGATGTATTCTCATATGCACCTATTGACTATCTCACACACAGTTAAGAACCAATCACTTATCAAGACAGTAATCACATGGTTAAGGTAGAAAAGATTTAGAGTAAGATAAGACTGATTTTTTAAAAATAAAAATGCACTCCCATGATAGCCAGATTTCTCTGGATGGAAGTCTCACAAGAAGATGAGGTGAGGTTTCATTGTATGTGACGTGGGTTTGTTTGAGCATTCCTAAAAGCAGTGAGACAATAACGACAAACCTGGTTTGCTTTTAAAATATTTCTTACCATAATTTGATTAAGAAATGTTAGGAAATTTGACGATTTTAGCACTTGTTTTTACAATAACTATGGGGTTAATTTTCACACGTGTGTATTTTCTAACATATTGTTTAATAAAGGCCTCGGTCACATGGGGGAAATTGACGCGGACGAAGTGCGGCTTTTTAGAGCTGCACCAAAAGAGACATGCGGCGGCAGGATCAGACAGATTCCCTGAGCCGCCACACAGTTTCTCCCCGGCACGATCAGATGCCGGGGGGGGGGGAGCCACGGAAGGGAGAGCGAGGCAGTCGGCTGCACATGTGTGCACATGCGCAGTTCAGCCGGGAGCCTCAAATGCTCCTGAAGACGGGCGCGCCGGCGATCCCACGGCCGCGCTTGCTGCGGCATTTCAGGTAGATACTACTTTTTCCTAGGTTTTTTTTTAATGCACGTTTTCGGCCTGAAGGGACGGATCGGGGACGGGTGTGCGCCACTTCCCAGATGTTGCGGTGTGATCGCGCTCGTTTGCTGCGCCCCCGATCCGTCCCTCTTCTGGGCCAAAACCTCCCATGTGACTGGGCCCAAAGAGAACTATTTCTTTTCTCAATAAAACGTAAAGTCTTTGAAGATTTTCAGTCAGCTCTGGTAGTTTTAGTTCAAAGAACAAAACTCTCACCTAACTCATTTGTGTTATCAGATTTAAAAGCTGATAGTCAGTGTTTAATAGATAAATGCTGGAGAAATCTGCCACTAATTGTTTTAAACAGGAAAAGTCCTGTAGGAACTGTTTAGTCCAATTGAATGCGGGATTAAAACCTCCTGTTACAAGTGTCTTAACTCTTTAATTGAATTTAAAAGCAATTGTAGGTGATGGTGTGCTTTTTTTTGGGGGGGGAAGCTGACCTTTGGTTCAGGGCCAAACTAGGTAATCCTTATGTAAATGAGGCTGCCCTATCACATGTAAAGTGGTGTGGGTAGATCTATTTTTAAATAACAACAGGGAGAGGGGGACTCAACTGTTCTACAGATCATACCTTCCTCTGATGCTTGAAGCATCTTTCATCTTGCCAGCTTCTGATATCAGAAATTGACCAGGCTGTGGGCAAATGCTTTAAGCACTACTGCATAGTGATATAAGGTACCAGAGCCAGGGCCGCAGAATTTAGCTTGCCACACCCATGTGCTTTGTTTATGCAATAAAATAGACTCTCCTGCATTGGCCTCTTTTGGATCTTGGTGTGAAAGGAGGAAAAGCTCACATTATGGGCACTCACAATGACAACTGCCAAAAGTGTTCTAGGACATGCCATTTCAGGACAGACTCATAGAGTTACATGTGATCCAAGGAACCACCTAATGCAGCCCCATGCCCTAAGGCAGGCAGTCCCGTGTATCGAGCATCCCTAATAGATAACTTGATCTTTTTAAAAATTCCACAAAGAGATTCTGTGATCTTTCCAAAGCACTTTGTGTTAATGTAGAGCTATTCTCAACTTGGTTATTATTACTTAGATTAACCGGAATTTACCTTCCAATAATTTGTCTGCTTCATTTATTCCTTCCCCTGTTTCCCCAGTGGAAACCCTAAGCCGCTTACATTATTCTCCTCTCCTCCATTTTATCCTCACAAAAACCCTGTGAGGTAAGTTAGGCTAAGCATGTGTGACTGGCCCAGGTCACCCATAAGGTTTCTGTGGCAAAGTGGGGACCACAGAAAATGTCTTCGGACAGCGCTGGCTCTTGGCTTTGAAACGGAGATGAGCACCGCAACCCTAGAGTTGGACTCGACTGGCTTTCGAGCAAGGGAACCTTTACCTTTACTTAGGACACCATGAACACTTGTATCAGGAATGGTGGGATAAGAACTAACACGTATAGATATACCCCCTTCAAACTAGACCCCCTGATATAGTAAAACCAATAAGCAGGCACCTGCAAATGTGGGTAAAGAGACAGCAGTTACATTCCCAGCGGGAAAAGAGGACCCAGCCGAGCCTAGCCTTCAAGGACACCAGACACATAACAGAGTGAAGTCGAGGAGGCGTGGGGGGATGGGAGGGAGAACACAGAGAGAGAGCACCCCACACATTCCAACCCATGGCAGCATTAGCTGACGTTAAGTTGAAATCAGTGGAAGATTTTCTGGAAGCATTTCATCAGACAATAGAAAACACAAATGTAATTTAAACGAGTCCCTGACATCCCATTAAGCATGACATTCTCTTAGGGTTGCCAGGTCATACCTTCTTCCTGGCAGGGGGATCTTCGGGCCTTGCTGGGATCTTCTGATTGCATGCAGTGTGATGATGTCACCTGGAAGTGATGTCATCATGTCACCGACATTGCACAGCAATGCTATAGTTTTGGGGCAAAGCTCTATGGTTTGAGCCCAAATTTACCATAGAGTTTTGTCCAAAAACTAGCGTGTGTTTTTTTTGCCTAGTAAATAAAATATTTATTATTGGTTTTTTTTTAAAAAATTATTTTAATATAAAAAACTGCAATACAAAAAACTAACATGTTGCCACGCGACGTTGGTGATGTAATGATGTCACTTCTGGGTGACATCATCATGTCACGTTCCAAGGCATTTGCGGGCAGGGGGCAAAAGCGGGCAATGGATCTTTAAAAAAGAATGCATGTGTGTAACATTATTGGATTTTTTATTTATTTATTCATTTTTATTTAAAAGCTTTATTCCCTCTCCTAAAAAGGAGAGATATTTCGCTTAGTTAGAAAGGGGGAGGGTATATAGTGGGATCAAGAAAAAGGTGAGTGATGTTTTAACTGGTAAAGTTAATCTGTTAGTAATATTAAAATTTTCTTCTTTGGCTTCTTCTCTGTGTTGTCAAACTTCTTTTTTCAAACCGGTTAGATGCATTGTCTATGTTAGTATATTAGTAGTGTCCCAATGGTACTCCGCTAGCAAAGTCTTTTCCAACGATTTTTAAAGCGATCATCCACGGGCTGACTTTTTTTAATCTCCAAATTCAGGCAGGAACTTCCTCTGTTTACTCCTCTCTGGTTTCTCGGCTCCTCCTCCGGGTCGCTGCTTCCGCTGTTTGTTTGCAAACTGCAAATGCCATAGTCCTTGCTCTCTCGTGCCTCTTCAAAAGGTCTCTGGCTTTGAGAATGGTTTTCTCCTTTTTCCATCTCTCGCTTATATGTTTAAACGCTGCCATTCTCTTAGCTGGACCTTCTCTCCGCAACTGTTGACTTATAAAAGCGCTTTTCAGGGCACCTTCTCGCTTGTCACAGCTCAATTCTTTTCTCACAGTTCCAGTCAAGGTCACAGTCACACGCAATCTGTTTATTTAACAGCCGGCACAACAAAAGATGAAACGCCTACACCGGAAGCTCCTCCTTTCTTGTTCGCTAGTTTCACAGTTCAGCTCCGACATCTTGCTTTTTTGTTTACTTTTATTTAAGTTCAAATAACGCTTTTTTAAGACAAAAATCTTCTAGCCTCTTCTCACCACGCACCAAAAGGGACCACTTCTCTTTTCAGATTCTGCTCCCCCCCCCTTTTCCTCACTCACGCTGGGGGGGGAGCGCGCTGACGTCTTTTTCTCGATGTCTGACAACTCATGGTTTCAGCCGCTTTTTTTCTTTTTTCCCGTTTGTTCGCTTCATCACTCGGTGACCACAGGCGGCTCCGCTAAACCCCGTACGGGGTCGCTTATGCGGCAAGGTCCATTGGGGCATGGCGGGGAGGCTCGATTCTCGACCTTTCGGCCCAGAAAGAGACTCCCGCCTTCGCGCCCCGGGTCGGAGCCCCTCTTTCTGGGGCTTGTCTGGGTCTCTGCTTGCGCAGATTCCCCCCTCGACCGTGGGCGGGCGAGACGCCCTCGGGAGCGACCCAAGGATGCGTCCGCCATTCGCGGGAGCCAGACCGGAAGTCAACATTATTGGATTTTTGACCATGTACTATCTGAAAATGGCAGATATTTCTTCAATTCATTATTAAGCCAGACAATGTCTTCTTTCCACTTTTTTTGGTGCTTATGTAGTTGAACAAGATTGTCAAGAACAAGAGATGCTGTTCCACTTGGATCTTTTAAACACATACAATTACAAAGCGTACCTCAACTGAAATGATCACCAATACCAGTGCCTGGCCAACAAATAGAATAGCAGTTTATAGATGCAGCTGATAAGGATAATTGTATAGCATTAATCGGGTAGTCCAGGATAAACACAAAGTATATTTTAAAATATGTTGCAAGATGTATTGTAAACAATAAATTAAGATGGTATTATCTAGTTGTTTGTGTTTTGTGACCAAGTGCGATCCACCACACATAAAAGATCCCCAAGTGCAAAGGACACTGATGTTGAGGTAAATGGGTACAATCTCATCAAAATAGTTTTTATAAAAAAGAATTTAAAAAATATTTTATGAATGAAAATATTCAAAAATAATGTCAGTCAGTGACAAAATATCAACCAGTAACAGAATATCAACAAAACATCATCAACAACAGAGTTGAAATACCTATACTACAAGGCAGACTTCAATACTACCTTATACAAAACTTAATAGTTACATTACATTGAAATAACAATGATTGCGAAAGGAATTCGGGGAATCTACATTTTTAAAAAAGTTTCTCCAATTCCGAGTACCACTTATTCAGGAAGTTTGACTCAAACATAGAATACTCATTTGCCTTCCTAAATCCCATCAAAAATAGTAACAGTAAGAAATTATTACTGATCAATCTGCTAAGAAAAGAAGGAAAGAGAAATACCAACTTTTGGTTTGGCTGAGGAGCAATGATGATTGCTATCCTCAGAAACGGGAGTATGCAGAAGTAAGCAATAATCAGCATCGCTATGGTCTGAATTCACAATAAGTGAAAAGTGCAGGGCCTTAGAAAACATTCTCTATGGTTGGCTAAACAATGAAGAATATAAGATAATGAACATAGCTCATTATGCAAGGATTTATGCATCCCTGGGCCACTTTTCCACCATTAAATGGGTATTTTACTGAGTTTTTTTAAAAATATGAGGAAATATGAATGAATTGGGTATGTTTAGACTGGAGAAAAAAATGAGGTCAAGGAATATAGAGCCAGTTTTCCAATATCTGAAAAGACTGAGGATAGGAAAAAAGCCAGTGTTTCAGAAAAGCAGTGGTGATCAGAGTATCAGATGAGGATCTGGGAGACCCAGGACTGCATCCCCACTTTGCCACAGAAACCTTCTGGGTGACCTGGGCCAGTCACACATGCTTAGCCTAACTTACCTCACAGGGTTTTTGTGAGGATAACATGGAGGAGAGGAGAATAATGTAAGTGGCTTAGGGTTTCCACTGGGGAAACGGGGAAGGAATAAATGAAGCAGACAAATTATTGGAAGGTAAATTCCGGTTAATCTAAGTAATAATAACCAAGTTGAGAACAGCTCTACATTAACACAAAGTGCTTTGGAAAGATCACAGAATCTCTTTGTGGAATTTTTAAAAAGATCAAGTTATCTATTAGGGATGCTCGATACACGGGACTGCCTGCCTTAGGGCATGGGGCTGCATTAGGTGGTTCCTTGGATCACATGTAACTCTATGAGTCTGTCCTGAAATGGCATGTCCTAGAACACTTTTGGCAGTTGTCATTGTGAGTGCCCATAATTGCATCCCATTTAAAGAATGGAACTTATACCATTCGTATATTGACCTATCCGGTTCCTCTTAACATGAGAATTCGCAAAGTGGTTAGGATGAATGTGGGAATCTTTGGAAGGTACCTGAGAGTGAATGCTGCGCGATGACGGAGAACATCTGCCTAAATATGGGATGACTTTAATCCTGTTTTCTGATGCAAATGGGTTCAGACAAAGTCAAAATTACATTGATAGTTCCTGCTAACGTTGTTTTCGGGGACCACTGATTTGAATATACTTTGATTTTTGTTTGTTCATTTTAGTGAATTACCCAGCATCCTGTCTTTCCTCCAATTCAGAGAGAGATAATTTGGTGATTTCTCCTCCCCCCATATCATCAGACAACAACTCTATGGAAATGTTCTCAAAATGCCAACGTTTTTGTTATATTTTGCAGAACACAAAAAATAAATTTACTTGGCATGATTTCTGTCATGGTGATTCTACTGGGTTCTCAGACATTATGGACTATGGAAAAAAATCTGGACTCGTGCTTGCTTCTGCTCTTCATTCTGCCAGTCATCATTGAATCTCTGATAGAGCAGGCTGCAGGTACAGTAGGAGGGCATGCTGAATAAAATACATACCACAGCTGTACTTGGGCTTGTCAGAGAGCCAACTTGCTTTACACCAGTCTGTTCTCCACTGTTTCCTGGTCATAGTCCATCTGTTTCAAATTCATAAAATGCTGAAGAACACAAATATCTCAGCCTATTATAGGCACCATACTTCAATTAAATTCTGATTGTGGAGCTGTGTTTAACAGAATAACACTGGTAATGTATCTCCTTCACATTTGTCAATAAATAGATGCCAGCCTATGGATTCTTCTGTAACATTTGGAGCTTTTTCTTAACAAAGGTTGCACATATGGTGCACCTGTCCAGCACAACTCCACTCACAAAGGGGGGGAGGTAACAGTGTACTAGGTTACAAAGACAGATTAGCCAAGAAACCACATATAGTGGGAGATGCCACAGTGGGCATACTTAAAAGTAAAATAAACCAGACACTTCTTAAGGTGCCAGGAAGACGAGTGCTTTAGTTTTCAATATGGATTAGCAGAAGCACAGACCAAAAACAATGTCATTAAGGAAGGTTTGTCTTATTCATGTACCTCTTTCTCCACTGGAGGTGAAATGCTCAACTTTGCAAGGTCACTTGTGTAAGATTGGGAAATTAGAAGAGTTTAGCAGGCTGCCTATAGCTGATTTAATAGGAACAGACTTTAAATTGAAAAAGTAGGTGAGGGGTATAGCCCCAGGATATTTGCTAAGGCTACATACAGTACCTATGATTAGACCAACTGTCCTCTGGATGTCATCATTGCTCTTTTCATACGTTCTTGGTTGAAAGTACATTAATATAGAATCTAGCTGCAGTCCAAAGGAAAGCTCTTTTGCAAGCTGCTACTAGTAGTACTAGGAGCTGCGGTGGCTCAAGTGGTTAAGACGCTGAACTGCAGGCTGTGGAAGGTCAGTAGTTCAGCGGTTCAAGACCCGGGTGCAGCAAGACAGGGTGAGCTCCTGTCTCTAGTTCCAGGTCCTGCCAACCTAGCAGTTCGAAAGCAAGAAATTGCAAGTAGATAAATAGGGATCACTTCGGTGGGAAGGTAACAGCATTCCGTGCGCCTTGGTGTTTAGTCATGCCGGCCACATGACCACGGAAACGTCTTCGGACAGCGCTGGCTCTTCGGCTTTGAAACGGAGATGAGCACCGCAACCCTAGAGCCGGATTCGACTGGCTTTCGAGCAAGGGAACCTTTACCTTTACCTTTACTAGTAGTTCAGAGCACCTATAACCACTAACCAGTCCAGCATTTAATATGTGGTAGCATAAACCAAGATTACAATCCAGAGGAAATTAGGCATGTCTAAACCTTATTGAAATCCACAGGAAAGAAATGTTTCAATATATTCTTAAATGTCACTAATTTCAAAGGTTTATATTTTATATCAGTCATTTGGAGGATGGTTGAAAATTTATATTTTATATCAGTCATTTGGAGGATGGTTGAAAATTTTCCATTTGCCAACTGCTCTGTGGTGCAGGAAATTCACCACGTGTACCCAATACCGTATGGAGAGCCTTTATGCCACTATCACCCATGTTACCATTTTACATAGTAAAACACTTTGCATTCTAAAGTGACATGGTAGATATAGAATGAGCCCAACTGGATCAGAACAAAGATCCATCTAGCCCAGCATCCTGTTTTCCACAGTGGCTAACCAAATGTCTCTGGGAAAGCTACAAACAGGGAGTGAAGGCAGCATCTTCTTCTGGCTTTGGTTCCCTAACATATAGTGTTCAGAGGAGTACCATATATGAATGGGTAGGTTTCATCTCGCCATCATGGTTAGTGATTGTTGGTTCACTTATACTCAATGTATTTATCTAATTCACTTTTAAAGCTTTATCGGCCATTACTACATCTTGTGGCAATAAATTCCTTAAGTTCATTATCTGTTGTTTGAATACACATTTCCTATCTGACATGATTCTGTTGCCCATTCTTTGATTCTGTTGCCCATCCCAAATACTAGTGTTACAAAGTTCTCTGGGTCCACTTTCTCTATACACTATTGTACAATTTTATACAGTTCTGTCATGTACCTTAGTCTTTTTTTATAAACTATAAACAGAGGCAAAATACTCTGACCCCTTGGTTCTTTGGGTTTTACAGTTCATTTGCAGGTGGGGATAACTAGAATGGTACCCAGTTTTACAACTGCAGCTGTACCATGGAATTTATACAAGGACATTATTATATTGACCATTTTATTCTTTACTTGTTTCCAAATAATCTCTAGCACTGATCTAGCCTTTTTCATAGCTGCCACACAAACAATTTCCCTTGAGTTATTTACTATGATCTCAAGATTTCTTTCCTGCTCACTCACTACAGTGTGAATGTGAAGGTATTATCCCCCCCCCCCAATGCATGCCACCTTATTTACATTTAACCTCATTTGCCATTTATTTACTCATTAGTCCAGTTTGGCGAGATCCTGTTGGACCTCTTCTCTGTTTTTTTTACCAACCTGAACAAACTCTTCCACCATTCTTAAATCAGAATAGTATTGATTCTTCTATTTTGAAAAGTGTCATCCAGTCCATACCCTCTGCTTTCTGTTGCTAAATCTATTCTTGAGAATGCCCTTCCTCTCATCCCATGACTCCTATTTTTTTTTTTTGGGGGGTGGCTTTGTCAAAAGCTTTTTTGGAAGTCTAACAATATACTGTCTACCCGATCACTCTTATCCTCATGTTTGTTAAATATTTAGAGGGCTAACTACATGTTGTACTTTCCCCAGCTGTATGTAAGTTCCATGCTTCCCAGGCACACAGGGACCTGATTTGGACCAGCACTGCTTTCCTGACCAGGGCCCCGGTCACATGGCAAAGTTGCCGTGGGAGAGGCACAGAAGGTGGGCGGATTATCCGGGTACGATCACACCCCAACATCTGGGAAGTGGAGCGCACCCGTGGCTTACCGCTGACAATGCACATTTAAAAACTAGTACCTCCAAGGTACTAGTAAACGTTTGCCACGGGCTGCCTCCAGACCCCCGTGGTGTGATCGGGCCGGTGTGCGGCATTCCCCTCCGGCCCCTCGTTTACCCGCTGGCACCGAGGGAAGGACCTGTGCTGTGCTGCCAGCACATCTGATCATGTAATCGCGGATCAAACTGCACCAGGGCAATTAGCCACGCCTCCCCCCCACGATATCCGGCCTGTGTGCCCGGGGCCCTTAACTGGCCTCACAGAGCTGCTATTTGTCCCACTGGGAAAGCTAACATTTAGCCAAACTAGCTCTGAGTCCAGTAGATCCTTAGAGATCAACAAGATTTTCGAGGTATAAGCTTTCAAGAGTCAAAACTTCCTTCGTCATGCAGCCCTCAATGGGAGAAACAGCTAATCATGGCTGTTTTAGATTGGGAAAATGGTGCAGGGGGAGGTCCAAGCTTCTCTGATCCAAACCAGGGTTACCTATGCCTGGAAATCACAGAGCTCCCAGAACAAGACTGAGACCTGACTTGGGGATGTATCTGGAGAAAATGTAGCATGTGTGAAATGCTGTCAATTGTACTGTCTTGCACTGTCCAGTCTGAATCCATGTAAAATAACTTACTGAATAGGTGCAAACTCGTCACAAACAGCCAAGTTGCCTGTTGAACAACTGGCTCCCTACCTATAATCAGTGAGCAGAATGTGGGCCAACCTGGAGGGTTCTCAAGCATCCACCACTTAATGGATGAGTCCTGCATTACATAATGATTCCAACCCACATGCCCTTTTAGCTTTTTTGGTAGAGGGGATTGCTCCACCAATACGAAGCTGTGTTAATAGATTGTCCTGACCTGGGTAGCCCAAGCTACCCTGATCTTGTAGGATCTTGGAAGCTAAGCAGCGTCGGCCCTGCCTAGTATTTGGTTGGGAGAACTCTATGGAATCCCAGAGTTCTGACGCAAAGGCAGGCAATGGCAAACCGCCTCCGAATGTCTCTTGCCGTAAGTCAGCTGTGATTTGACAGCACTTTCAACCAAATTGATAGATTTCTCAGAAGATATGGGAAACACCAACAATTTCACGAAACAGAGAAGTAGTTTATTTTATTTGATAACTGTTTGTTCTGCTAATTGTTATTATTTCACTTTTTCCAAATTGAGAAAAACGGAGGGAAAAACTCATCCACTTGGAGCGACTGAGAAACGTAGGGTAAAAATTAGGGCTGAGATGATTCCCCCTCCCCCCGTGGTTTAAATTTCACAGCAAGAGCTGCCCATTCAATGTGTCCAAACTTTTTGTTGAAATGTTTGAGTTTGCTGTGAATACACACCTTTTTAAAAGGCAAAGTTGTGGAATACTTCTGAACTTTGTCACTTCGTGCTCACCTACACACCTTTTTAAAAGGCAAAGTTGTGGAATACTTCTGAACTTTGTCACTTCGTGCTCGTCAGGGACTGCACATATCTTTCAGTCACACTGAGAAGTTTCCCAAACTGCTCGTTTTAAAACTCCATGTTTCCCCATGAAGTGTACTGACATACTATACTACTCCATGTAACCTACCCTCAAGGATTCTTTCTGTGGTCCTTGACTTCAATGGACTTAGAAGGGTGTAACTTCACATAGTATCTGACTCCCAGCCTACTGGTACCCCAGGCCTTATCTCCCTCCCCAGCAGAGGCTCTCAAGGGCTGTTCCTGCAGTGTGGCCAAAACTGCCGTCTAATTCAGTGGCAAGGAGGAGGGGCCACATGCTCCCATCAAGCAGCTGGGCTGGGAGGGATCAGGCCCTTTAAGGCCACAGTGCAGCAAGGAGAGGGAGGGATGCATGCTTTCTTTGTGGGTGGGGACTTGGCTGGAACTCAGGTAACTGTAGATGTTTAAGACCTTTCATGAGGGTGAAGATTCTTGCAGAAGACCCTGCCCACTGACGAGGCCTATGAGGCCTGCATGGGAGGGATAAAAGACGGTAGGAAGCCAGGCAAAGAGAGAAGTGGACGGATACTCTTTTGCAGCAGCAGAGGTGCCTGCATAGAGGTAAAGGAAGCAGATGAAGGCAATCTCTTCCCTTTTCCATTCTGACGCTTCTGGGAAACTGAAGAGTTGCCAGTCTCCAGGCGATGGGTGGAGGTCTCCTGGGATTACAACTGGTCTCCAGGTTATAGGAATCATTTCTCCTGGAGAAAATGGCTGCTTTGGAAGGTAGACTCCATGGCATTATATCGCACTGAGGTCTCTTCCTGCCCCAAATCCCACCTTCTCCAGGGTCCACCCCCAAAATCTCCAGAAATTTCCCAACCCAAACCTGTTAAATATTAAAACCCTACTGGCAGCCAGTGAGACCCCCCTCTCACAACTGGATGAGGCAGCACCTCACACATGGGTTTTTTTCCAGTAATGATTTGCCTATCATTTACCTTTCGCTGCAAACGTTTCATCTTCTCAGTTAAATGCAGAGTAAACAAAACCAGCAGACAGCTAAGGTGAAATACTAGTCACTGTTGGATGTTCTTTGTACATTGGCTTTGGATCTATTATTTGATAGACATCATAATCCAGCATAATGTTAGGTAATGTTAATGTTGAAATCAGTGGGTTTAAGCACCCTCAACTCTGATGCTGCACATGAGCTTATCGAATGAAAACCTGACAGGTGGGATCTGTACCATATCTGAAATCCCTATCCTTAATTCTGAAAATGCTTTTTGTTTGTCATTATTAACTAAAAGTGCTCTCTCTATTTCCACTCAGTTCTTTGGAGACAAGACAGTGAGAATTGGAGTGGAAAGGACTTTTCTATTGTTGTGTGTATAATTATGTACATCATTTTCTTTGACGTGCCATAAAGGGTTCCTTAACTAGGTTTGAGAGTTCATTTTGAGGATTTCAGAATGGAACAGAAGGTTCTATTGAACTGCAAAGTAGTATCAATAACAGGTTTAAATTAAAATGGTTAGCCACTGCGATGAGTTTTGGTGTTGGGATACAAAATGGCTAGTCGGTGCTAAAAATATCATTGCAATGCCTTCCCGTTTTTACTGTTGGCACTTTGCCTTGCATGTGAATATGCACATATTCTCCTCTCTAAGCTACATGAGCTGTCCTCCTTCCCTGTTTGTATTTATTTTGGAAGCAGCATCTGTTTACTAAATTGGTTGAAAAGTGTTAATGATCAGTTTGCAGAGCAGTAATATGGATTTGAAATTACTTTCACATGAATCAAGACAAATTAAAAAAAGATATTTGACCACAAATTGCTTCAGTGACTTCCAGCCTTCCAAAATATTGTTCTTTTAAAACACTAAACAGAAGAGCTAGTTAACCCTTAACACAACACCATCCCAAAATCTTGTGAGGCACTTGGGCATAATGGAAATTGAGCAGCAGCCAACTATTCAGCCATACCATGAAAAAGCAAATCCTGCTAGGACTTTGAGCATTATCCAGTTCAATTCAACCACTTCTCAATTCCACCGATGTCAGTGCAGGTTGAGCATTTTAATTATAGATAGATTGCACTTTTTATTTTCGAGATTTAAGATCAGCAACTTTCTTGATTTCTTTGGCATGCCGGCCTCTATGTTTACCAGAGAAACATGGTTTAATTCAAATGGGGCAGATAATTTCTTAGCTCACATGGCTTTTAAAAACTATCATACACAATAAAAACCTGAGACTCATTCATTTATTGTGTGAGATCTAAAAGGAATTGTTTCTGTTTGCGCTAAAGTATATGGTTACAGGGAAAAAATGGGATTGTTTTTCCAGCTTGGTGGCCCATTGTAATTTGGAGTGTTGTTTGGAATGTGATTAGATGACTACCAAGAGCAATAATGTCCATGAACATCATGATACAGCTGCTCATTCCAATGCTCACAGTATGTTACAACGCAGTGATCAGCCCACAAAGAGGCAGATCACATTTACTAAACAGAATCTGATCTGAATCATGCTCATTCATAAATATAGTAAATGCAAGGAATCTAAGCAGAATTGTTACCTGAGTTTGGTAACCTTCTGGTGCCTTTTGCTGTCTGGATTCATTTTCCTAGGGTGGTGGGAGAGGTAGTGAGGGGAAGAGTGGTTCTGCAGATGACAGGGCCATCATTCAACCAGAATCCCATCAACCAGCCCAGAACAGGACTACTAGACTGGCATTTCTGTGCTTTGCTCTTTCTACTATTTGCTCTTTCTACTAATAATAACCCATTCCATTGGTTTTGGGTGGACTTTTTATTCTGTATAAGCATCGGTCTTATTTTTGGTTCTGCAGATGACAGGGCCATCATTCAACCAGAACAGTTAGCCCATCCTCCCACCAAACAGGACTACTAGACTGGCATTTCTGTGCTTTGCTCTTTCTACTATTTGCTCTTTCTACTAATAATAACCCATTCCATTGGTTTTGGGTGGACTTTTTATTCTGTATAAGCATCGGTCTTATTTTTGCATGAGCTGTTTTCTTCTTTGTGGCTCTACACCCATCATCTGCTAGGCAGAAAGCAAAGGCTTTGACTTTACATCCTGTAAAGCAGGGTAGATGGTGGAGAGGGATAAAGGCAGAGACTTAGCCTCAGGGCTACATTCTTTCCTCGTCCCTGTGACAGGAACCTCACTTACAGTGGGGGAAAGAGGCAAATGTGTTGTTTACACATGCTGTTAGGTAGGGCTAGAAAGACACGGAAGGAATAGAGGCAGAAGCCCATCTTTGCCCCTCTTAGCAATAGGTAGACCTTTTGTCATGAAAGGGGAGGAGTAAATGCAGAAGCTTAATCCCATCATGATAATAAACAAACACACATGCTCTTTTAGGAGGTGTTTGAGACATCAGTGAGAACAATAGATCAGATCACCTCGGCACAAGAGAGAATCACTGATATGAGATCTTGGTTGTCTTTACTGTATAGCCATGTGAGATGCACTGAGGATTAAGGATTGACTTGGGGCAGGTTTTAACTTCCACTGACCACATGTTCCATTTTTGTAAAAAAAAACAAAACAAAACAACCCACCCTTAATCTTCCAAACCCCATTTGAGAATTCCAGGAGAGGAATCACTGATATGTCTAGACCCTCTTCCCCATGCCCATACTAAAATATTCCTATATGCCTAAAATTTGTATATCCCTATATGCCTGAAATTTTGGACAAAGAGTCTCTTGGGTGAGGAATGCTATCCTGGAGACTTTCAACCCAGTTAGGAGGGGGCAGTTACAATCAGAAAGATGTTTCCCATTCAAACCAGTGAAAACAATGATAAGATTGATTTCCCAAAACAATTAGCTTTAATCTCAGTGTTTAAAAAATCAAGCACAAAATTGAAAAGGAAGTTCCCATGAGTATGGGGAGCAATCCTTGAGAATTTCATCCCCATTAGAGGGAAAGTAGTCATAGCTTTAGATCTGTTTCCCTTCAAAAAAGGTGCAATGGTAAAAATTTTCACCCTGCAAAGTTTTGTACATAAAAACACAGTGCAGCCCTGACAGATTCTAGATGAAACTGAAAAGATACTGTAGTTTAAGTGGATTTGATGTGGCTGTGCTGTTATACTGCAAGGTATGGCACTCCTGAGGAGTAATCACATGTCATCTGGAACATGGGGGAGGAGAAGAGGTTCTTACCCCTGCTCTCCCTAAATGGCAGCCCTGTGAAGAATGTTCTCTGTGTTTTGAAGTGGACACCTACCTAAGTAAATACCTATAGTCATATTCTGCCTAGCTAATTTCTAACAGTACAGAAGACTTCTTTCTTTTCCTGTGAGGAACTGGTAATCAAGTCAAGCACCATTGGCTATGAGAATAGTAAATGGCTTTTCAGTCCTAAGTAGCAGTGTCACAGGCTGCCCAATGTAAATAACATGTTCATTATTCAAGATCTCATTCCTCTTATATATAGAAAAACTGATACACAGGGGTGTAGGAAGCTGTAGAGCTTTTAACAGTTAATGAATGCCATGTGCAGTCTCTGATCAGTCTCTGATCTATTATCACAAAAGGCCTCCCAAAATGAAATTCAGAGTAGTAATATAAAATACTAATTTAGAATAAGTGATGCACATTGAGGCTCCATTGCTATTATAGTTAGACGATGACAACTTGTTTAAATGGCTAGAAGGTTCAGAAGAAATGGTTCTTTCGGGTGCAGAACAGCCCTTGATATTAAGCATTGTCATTATTATATTGATGTACAACAAGGTACTTAAACTACTAAAACTGGGGTCATAAATAATAAGATGAATATTTGTTATTTAAATGCTACAAGTATGCGTGAGCATCTGTGTATAAAGAGAGAGATCACATAGAAGTTATAATAATTTGCATATGAATAGAAACTGTGTCCCAGTTAATGGCTGTATCCCCATATTTCCTTCATGCTTCTGGACACAGACATTTGGGAATGTAGTGCTGGAAACATAAAGCACAACTTCTACCTAACAGACAGGAGCATTTGTATATACACGTGGCTGTAGTGTGCAGTTCAGGTCAACATTTTTGCTATTGGTTCAGTCAAAACTAGCAACTATGTACTTGCCTTATTACAAGATCTGTTTTGCGCAAGATTCTGCCTGTGATGAATTGCTAGTTTAGGGATCTGACTTTCCCTTAAGGCCCATGCCCTATTAGGGACTTGCACACCTCCAACAAACAAGAAGGATGCAGTTGCCAATACCTCTTAGGCAACATTTCAAGGATTCATAGTATCCCTGGATTTTTAGAGGCACCATAATCCTGTGCTTTTTATGTTAAACTAAGTGGGCTAGACAAAGGTTCTAACTTCCTGTTCTGTGATGCTGTAGTTGTCGTCATCAGAGGTCATTTCGGGGGGGATCGCGGGGGAACGCAGTTTCCCCGGGTGAGGTGCGAGGGGGTGGGGCACATGACGAAGCCCCGCCTCCTGCTTCCAGCCACCCCGCTTCCAGCTCTCATTCAGCCAGGAGGAGGCAGGAGAAGAGGGAGGGTAAGTTGCTTCCCCCCTGCCTCTCCCCACCCCTGCCTGCCTGGGGCCAGGGAGGGCCTTGGCGGGGCTTCCTCGCACTCCCGCTGGCCTTGCAGTTCCACCGCCGGGCCCCTGATGTCAGGGGGTGTGGCATATGCTAATGAGTTATGCTAATGAGTTCCCCTAGCTCTTTTTCTACGAAATGACCCCTGGCCGTCATGTTAGCCATTTAGTTTGGAATAGCCAGGATTTGTTCACCCAGTATTGAGAAAAAACCTACAGGTCAATCTGTTGCCTTCCAGGTTTCTTTCCCACTTGATTTGTAGAGATTTTAAAGACATAACATAAAATTGAAGCACCAGGTTCATACTATGGATACTCAAGCACTGAGGTTTCTCAAAGCTATTTTCCCATTCTATTTTTCTCATTTCATTATTCTTCAGCCTATTTAATTACTTCCTGAGCTCTTAGCTGGCCAATGGCATTCATGAAACACTTGCACAATGGCTTGGACCACGCTGGTGTTTCTATGGGTGCACGTCCTTGTGTCAGTGAAATATGATTTTCCTATCTTCCTTCCTTTCATGACCTCTTTGGGGGAATGAAATCCTGTTCCTGGAGGTCCAAGCCATTATAATTGATTATGTGTGTGTGTGTGTGTGTGGGGCAGCCTCTAATATTTTTTTAAGTACTCAAGTACTCATTTTAGGATTATTATTTTGCAGTGAATGAGCAGAGGCTTTGGCTGGCAAAGTAAAAAGCAGTTTTTAAGCCTGCACCTGATAATTGATAACAGTCAATTAATGCATGCTTTGAGAGAACTGAACAGCCAAAAGAAAATAGGAAGAAATTAATAAAGCTGAAAACCAGGGCTGTTTTGGGGCAGGAACGCACAGGAACGGAGGTCCGGCTGGCTTCAGAGATGGCCACGCCCACTACAGCCAAAACCTCTGCGTGCGTGGCTACAGAGGAAAGGCCTGGAGAGCAGCACACACACACACACCCCGGTGGCTGCCTTCCCTTCCCTTCAAGGGGGGGCTTGCCCAGGCTCCCGGCAGCAATGGGGCGCCCTGCAAGCCAAGGGAAGGCATGGGGGTGTGGCCTCATATGCCAATGAGTTTCTGCTGTTGGGTGTGGCCTGTTATGCTAACGAGTTCCTGCTGGGCTTTTTCTACAAAAAAAAGCCCTGCTGAAAACCAAGGAACACTAGGAGAATTGCAGGGAGAAGTGGAACTGTTGAGTAGAAATATATTAGGGTCTTCACTGTGGAGAATACAAGTGGGGACCTGCAAAGAACTTGAGGGATCTGGGGGGCGGAAGCGACTGTGGGAGGTTAGGGAGCTGTGCTGGGCCAGGGGGTTGGCAGTGGTGATGAGAGGCAGGAGGGGGCATGGGGGGCAGAGAGCTGTGCCAGGCTGGGGGAAGCAGTGGTGGGAGGGGGAACCATGGCAGTGCCAGTGGCTCTTCCAGCCAGCCATCCTGCTGCCAGTGGCAGTGACTCTCCTAACCACCATGCAGCTTCACCACTGTAGTGGTGGCCATTCTTTTTGGCTGCTCGCCCACTCAAAAATTTCACTGCCACACTGCTGCTGGTATTGCAGCTCTCTTGGCCACCCTTCAGCTTCATCAGGGGCAACTCTTGCTGCCTACCTGCTGGGCCTGAAGCTTCACTGCCTCAACAGTAAGTACCTCCCATCCAATCTCTCGTCCCTCCTGCTGTCCTCCTCCTTCTTGAGCGTTTGCTAAGAACAGTTCTCTGTGCTTGCACAGTCAACTTTTCTCTCTTTTTTTTGTAAACACCCCCCCCCCCTTTAAGTTTTCAGATTTTCCTGCAAACCTGGGGGGTCACCCAAGTTTGCAGAAGCATCTGTTTTGTGTCAGTGTTACCTCAAGCTGCACATTTAAGTATTTGAAATGGGCCCTCATTTGACTGTTAGATAGTAACATAACAGTACAACCCTAAATCCATTTATGCCAGTCTAAACCCATTGATTTCAGTGGGCTTAGCTGGAGTGACTTTGCATAGGATTGCACTGTTAAGTGCTGTGTGAAGCCCTAGTTTCAGTTCTATTTGCAGCTGGTCACACAAGAGCAATCCTTCAGCAGTGTATGTGTATTATGTATGTTTCTTTTAACTTATGCAAGATCAGGATGTATGAAAAAATATGAACAGTTAAGTACTAAAATAGAACACAAGGGTACCTTATTTAGCAGCAGGAACATCCATAAGAAGTAGGGTTTTTTGATGTCCTTGGCATTGGCAAACGGAATGGCAGCCATTCACCTCCACCTCAGGGACCCCTCATTACCTATTGTTCCTGGTCTCAGTTCAACCCCCTTCATTTTTGTGTCCCCACACATTTCCAGACAGCCACCGCCCTAGTTGTTGGGAAAGAATTTGATGTGACCAAGTGAAACTAATGAAGTGGGGCTGCCAGGGCCAAGTCTAGGGCTGCGGTCACACACACTAAATAATCCACTTTCAATCCACTTTCAATGCACTTTACAACTGGATTTTGCCAGTTCACACAGTAAAATCCAGTTGGAATGTGCACTGAAAGTGGATTTACATAACCAGTGACTTCTGGCATGTTAGTCTGTTGTCTCCTGCAGTCACAGAAACTGTGATGGCTCATCAGCACCAACTCTGCAATGATGCACAAACTTTGATTTTCCTGGCACCACTTCTCTCTGCTATCTTCTTTGGGTTCATTTCTCTGTCCTCTGTATTTCAATTCCTTGGCTGTGTTATACATGACTATGATCAGGAGTGTTGGGCATAGGCTGATTAAGACAAGGAAAGGAGAGGTAGAATTTATTTGTGCAGAAGATATTTTACCCTGTCTTTCTTATAAAACAGGACTCATGGCAGCTTACAACATTTAAAATAACATGCAGTAAAAAATTAAGAGCAACAAACAGGTAAAGGAGCAGCAATACAATGCTAATGATACAAACCAGCATAGGAGGGCAATAATAAAAACCAGTAAAATTAATAGAACCAGCTATTACACTAAGGAGCATCAAAAATAGCAGGCATGTAATAATAAGCAATACAATCAAAGAGTCAAGCGGGTATCAGGAAATAGCCCTCAGCCACCCTACAGCCCTCCAGAACAGCACAGCTTTCTGAAAGCACCAGAAGGTCAGTATTAAGGGAGACCAGCAGATTTCCTGGGACATGGAGTTCCATTGTAAGAATTGTATCCTCTAAACGTTTTAATGGTACGATTTGTAAATCTGTTTTTGTTTAAAACAGATGGAAAATGCAATCTATTTGAAGAATTCCGTTCCATTTAAAGAATCATGGTAGCTAGAAGTCTGCTCTGGGACTCATGGCTGCCTCATGAGATATACACAATGTTTTGAGTCTCCAAATAAAAATCCCATTTTTTTTCAGGCTTTTGCAGGCCTTGGCAGCTCAGTAATTGGCATGCCTCCAAAGTAAAGTCAATGGGGTGTCTCATGGCACATCACTGCAGGTTTCTGAAGGGCCAGCTATGTTGTAACTTCTGCTTCTTGATTTGATGGAATAGAAAGCTCAAAGGAATGCTTAATCACTTCTAAATATTATTCCGGATGATCATAGGAGTTCCCATGCTTCTGGCACTTAGGAAAATGAAATTTAGAACAATAATATTTGGAGTTGCTTATGTGTAGGAGGCTAGGATTACATTATAGGTTTTGATCTTTTAAAAATCCTTGTACAAAGAAAAAAAGCTCTTATCACTGTGAATCAAGATAGTTCCCTGTCTCTAATCACCAGTCATCCAATTTTGTTTTGTTTTGTTTTCTTGTATTACAAATATATGTTGAGCGAAATTATGAAAATACGAATTGTGTTGTTGTTTTTATCTACCATAAAGGAAAGTTTACCTAAAAGCTAAATGGCATATGATTTGTATCTAAAAGTAATTTGGGGGGGGGATGGGTCTTTAAAAATGTAGGGATTTATTTTTAAGAAACTACTTTGACCTGATTGCTTGATTGAGAGAAGTGCACTGCCATCTGTTGGAAAATTTTTGCAAATTCACCAAACTGGGTATGATTCTCTTACAAGATTCCACATCTATGTCAGGAAAAAATAAAGAGCCACACTGAAGTTACAAGTACTGATCATGATTTTAAACCAAACATAAATGTTTGCTATTTAGTAAGAACAGCAGAGGTCAAACATCGCATAGCTAGCATTACAGATAGATATAGGCGTTACAGTCATTTTTTATGAAAAGGAGAAAAAGTAGTATATCTACAATAAGGGACGAAGATGGAAATATGGTGCATTTTCTACCTGTTTTTTACCTGTGGAATAAGCAGCAGTATTTAAGAATTATGGATTTGTTTGTTATACTTAAGTTAATAATAGTAAATTAAAACTGACATTTCATTCCTGGATTCAATCACTTCCTGAGTTAAAAAAGCATAGCAAAGGATTTTTCTGAACCGAATTACAAGACACTGTAAACTGTCTGTCATCCTTTTCTCTGTTAGTAACTTAGCATATAAGCTATTCATTCCAATATTCAAAGCAGGGCAGAACAGTGGCTCACGGATGTAAAACACATTTACTCTCAAGCTCCACAAAGGACTGGTCACATCCTTATATTTCCCACTGTATTCAGCAGAACTGCAATCAATGACCATGATTTTTAAACCTTCCCCACAGAAGATAAATTAATATTCCAAACAGAACTGCAGCCTTTGAAGAACCTGTTTAATATTTTCAGCCTGAAAAACAAATTCTGCCTTTTTGCATTTTAAATACTGGTTATTTTTAAAAGAAGAAAAATCATTGGCAGGAAAACAGACATTTAAAAGGATTCAGGTGTGAAAAATCTGTTTCCATTGCAGGAAACAATTTTTCAATGAAAAAAGAATTCTGCATAAAAGATTGCTGTTCCTCAGGTTTTTTTTTTTTTAAAAAATATAGTTTTCTTTATGAAAAAGGCAACAAAAATAACATTTGGCATATTCCCGAGGCAGGATTGTCAGATGCCTTTAAATGTTAAAAGATGTTCCTTCCCTTAAACAGACCGTCCCCTTTTTCCAGATTAGTTTCCTAAATGCCATGCAGTGACCCTGTTCCCTCCAGCCGCAAAATTTGCCATTTAAATTTTTTTAATCTGGCAAAGATAGTCCTGGGCTCAAGAGAGGTGTTATATCCACAGTAAAAGCAGTTGGAATTTTTTTTCCCCCAGTACCAGAGAGAGTTACACAAAAATTATATACATGGCCAGAGAATATACCAATGGTCCCCTAGGCCAGACTTAAAAAACATCCATGCTTTCTTTAAAATAAAATAAAATGGATATGTTTAGTCTGAAGAACTAAAGTAAGCAGTACTTGATAATATATTATATACACACACACTAATTACGGTATATGTATTGTATGTCTCCACCATAAGCAAAATTCAGAATTTCATCTGGAAAACTCTCTCGTGTAAGTCCAAGAGAAATTAATGGGGGCAAGGAGCTGCATTAGCATTGTACTTCTAAGCATACGTCATTGAGATATTCTTTGATGCAAAAGCACCATCCAAAAGACTGGGAGCTGCACAAGAGGTATTGCCTGGTGGATTGGGTCCCAAGGTACTTTGTTGAACCTGACCTCAAAGGTTGAGTCAGGACTTCACTTCTTTAACTAGGCCTAAAATGTTTTTTTTAAAAATCAAAATTATAAATCTAATGAATAAATAAATAAATCACATATAAGACTCCATGAAGATCCAGTCTGATGATACCGGCTTAACTCTGGTGATGATTCCAGAGGGGTAGGTGTGTGTTAGTCTGTTGCACCAAAAACAAACAGGTGCCTTGAGGCTCCTTAAAGAATAACAAGCTTTCTAGCCTGAACGTTTGTGGACTACTTTGTCAGATGAACATAGCAGGACTTCACTAGGCAAAATATATATGAAGTAATGAAGAAAATGAGTTATAAATGGTCAAAAGCAAGAAGCACAAGGTGATACATATATATATATAGTAACTACATAAAATTGAAAAGTAATAAAAATATAGAGACCATTCACAGAGAGGCCTGGCAACTAACAGAGAATTCAGATTAGCAAAATATCGCTCCTAGTATCCCCTCCCAAGATTATAGTTTCTTTGGGAACAAATGTATCTAAAACGTGCGTTCAGATTTCTACTGGGCTCTTTAACAAAAAGGGCAAATGGCAGAAGGAGAGATGCTTGACTCTGACAACCCAAACCACATCCAATAGGCTGTGAAATATAATGTGCATCACAGACATACTCAATGACCCTTAACAGTTCATAATTTGAGGAAGTAGTCTTTTCCCTTGCAACTAACAGTTGTCACAGATATAGTATCACCATCTGTAAGCCATTCTGATACCTAATGAAGTCCACCTAAGATTTATACAGAATTTCATATACTTTTGCCTTCTAGCATTGAAATACTGCTCTCCCTCCTCCCCCCAGCATTTCATTCTCTACCTTGCAGCATTTTTTTCCTAGTAAACCAGATCTACTGTCCCTGTAATTTTTTTTTAGGTATTGCATCTTTCATGTTGAAATTCCCCTCCTCGTATTGTCTCTCTCTGTATCTCAGACATTTATTTCTTCAACAAAATAAATCATGAACAAAGAGGTGGCTGTTAAGTACCTTCGACTCTTGCTGTCTTGCTACAAGGGTTATACAGGAAGCATCACTGTCTTTCTAAACCTCTGAACTGAAGTTCTGCCAGCCTTTATATGTCAAGCATTAGGAATGCTCAATAAGCACCAAAAATGGCATTTTTGTTCCTTCCTTCCCCCCCCCCCCCCCCGTATTTCACTGAACAGAAATATTAAAATAATACTGTTCAGTTTTACACAAAACTAATGTTCTTTTGTCATACTATGATGAAAGAGGTAATATATTGCTCAGTAACACATATACGTCCACTTTTTGAGGGTCTAATTAAGGAAGATCCTGTAGCATATGGATGGGGTACTGAGTACTGGCACCGGGGGGGGGGGCTCTCCCAAGTCCTGATCTTTGTCTGCTGGTCTGCCCCACTCAGCTAGAGAGTAGACCCTCAGTAACCCTAGTGGGGATCTCCAGAGAGAGGGGGAATTGGTGGGAATTGATACAGACTTCGTATCACCCTCTGCATAAGAATGCATTTATCAATGAACACCGCCACTTTTTATTTTTACAACAAAGCACTGCATGTCCCTTTTTTAGTAGGGCGGCTTATGTGCTTAGGAGTCAGGAATTGAAAATCACAATGCAGTGAACTAACTGCAGACTGATGCATCACTTGCCTGAACTGGTGTCTGACAAAGAGAGCTTTGACTCTTGAAAGTTCATACCCTGAAAACCTTGGTCTCTAAGGTGCTGTTGGACTCAAATCTAGCTGTACTACTACAGACCACCACGGCTACCCTCTGAAACTTGGGTGAGTTAAAGCTCGAACAGTCCTCAGATGTTTAAAAGTGAAACTTCCCTAATATTAATGCAAATACATTTCTATAAATATAAAAATTATCATATCATTTACGCCAAAATATCAGGAGGAAGGGCTAGCTATGCTAGTGGGAAGCCAGCAGTCAAACCAGGTAAATAAGTTTTGGTATTGTCAAACTCAGGTGTGGCAGAAGAGGAGTATACTTCATTCCCCTCCTCCCTCCCCTTTAGGTCCATTTTATTTGATAAATTAGGACCCGTTTGGAGCCATTTTTGAATTCCTTTATCAAGAAATTCAAAATATTTTAAAGCTAAAATTCTCTTAATTTGTATTGCTTGTACTGTTTAATTCCTGAGAATGTGGGATGAAGTCCAGACAACACTTACAAGATCCTACATTTATCAGGTCTCAGTTTTGTTTACCAGACTTTCATTTCCCCACTGCCTATGATTTGGCTTAGCCTGCAATAGAGGCTGGCAGTGCTGTAGCTGAGGCATAATTACCAAAACTGTGTTCTTGATTAAATAATGTACCTTCTAATTTATACTCAGTCAAAGTCCTACTGACTCCCAAGGACTTCTACCGTGCAATCCTAAACAGGTGTTCTCGGAACTTTTCTCCAGTCTGTTCCTTAGGGCTTAATCCCCAGGAAAGTATTCTTCAGATTGCACTGCTAGTCACCAAGCATGGGAAGACATTTTTCAGGCTCTTTTGGGGGGGTACGTTAATCTAAATGACCCCTTAAGCAGAGGGTGATATAAAGGGAATGGTAGCGTTCCAGGAGAACTGATCAACTGGTAGAGATGACTGATTGATAGAGAAGACTCCAGCTTCTTGGGCAATGGGACACCCTGGGGATAGCTATCATAACGAATGAGTAGTGCCTGTACATGTATCTGCTAGGGAAAAATGGTTACACACTTGGTTGCATGGTAAACATCACCTTTCCAATGAAATAAAATGCCAATTTCTATTGAACGATATAACAGCAGAAATTACTGCGGCCGTGGCCAATTTTTTACTTGACGTGATAAGAGTGAAAAACTTGGGAAACTCCGTTTCATGATTTTATAATTAACTTAGATTCTTAGTTGATTGTGTCATTTTCTGTCTCTGATTTTAATGTTGTATATGCCATTAAAGGTTTATTGATTGATTGATTGATTGAGTAGTGCCTGTACATACGTGAGTAGTACATTTAAAATCCAAAGCATTTCTTTCAATTGTGTTTAAACTCATGAAAGAAGTGTTGATTCTACCAGGTTCCCATGCTATTTTGTGACAATTATGAACTCGTTTGGACCTAACCCAGAATCCAGGCTTACTATTTAAATCCTTTCTCCTCCTTTTAATGGCAATGGTAAGGGGGTGAGCAAATGTCAGAGGAGGGCGGAAGACCGGAAGGCCTGGCGTGATCTGGTCCATGGGGTCGCGAAGAGTCGGACTTGACTGTGCGACTGAACAACAACAAGGGGGTGAGCAGTTAGAGTTTTTTAATCAGACAAAGGAGAAGCACTGTATGTATAGAAATTTACTGTCTGGAAGGTCAACACAGCCCCGAACCATTCAAAGCACTTAAGGCTCTCTTTCCAACAATACCTGTATTGGAAACACTATATTGTTGTTATGGCTCTGTTCCAAGCATCCTTGCATACAGAAATGGGTGTGCTTTTTGTGTTTTATGAGAGACCCACTCTGAACAGCTGCTTACCACTGTCGGCACTGAGTGGGGGCGAAGAAAGGAGTTCCTGAAACCAATCACCCCATCCCTTACAAAGCAGACAGAATGTGCTAAAAAACTAGGGCTGCCAAGTCCCCCCGGGGGGCGGAAATCCCCCCGCCCCAGAGGCCCGTTCCCCGACGCTGGGGAATCGGGCCCCGGGGGGAACCCTGCCCCAGCGTGCATGTCACAGGGAAGTGACGTCATGACGCCGGGCATGCTGGGGGCAGGGCCACGGCCATACAAGGGAAAACTCTATGTGACGTGCATGCGGCGCGTGCCGGGAGCCACCCCAGAGTCCCCCGCCACACCGGGAGCCACCCCAGAGCCACCCCAGAGTCCCCCGCCGGCAAGGTAAGTCGGACTTGGCAACCCTATTAAAAAACACATGTAGGAACACATGCCCAGATACTGGATATGAGATTCCTCCATGCAGTATCTTTCTGATAGGTAATCCAGAACATGACGACATGCACCAACACAATATTGTATTGTCAAGTACCGACTGTACTTCTTTACATTAGTTTGATACAACCAGGGCCTATCGCGGGGGGAGGGGGCAGGAGGGCCATTTGGTCTAGGCCTCACATTCCTGGAGGCTCCAATTTAGATTTTTGATGTTATCTCCAAATATAGTTGCAGAAATACATTGACAGGACTGAAAGAAGACGTTTATCGCACAACTGTACTGGGCCACAGCGCTGTCGTGCACACTAATTTTCTCCCCCGTTGGTGGAGCCTCAAAACATGGAAGTGGCTAAGGTCTCTCTCATCCTTCTAGATGAGAGCTTCTAGAATACAACCATTAAATTTGTAAGGCTTATATCATGCATTCTCATCTACAGTATGTTTTACCTCAAGAACTTTACAGTTCACAGATATGGTTATCTCAAAAATGGCTCACACCAAATAATAATAATAAAAAGAATTGTAGAAGGGCAACAAAACTTGCAACATCCTAGACTTTATGTTGACGAAGGCTTTCACGGCCGGAGTTCATTAGCTGTTGTAGATTTTCCGGGTTGTGTGGCCGTGGTCTTGGCATTGTAGAACCTGACGTTTCGCCAGTAGCTGTGACTGGCATCCTCAGAGGTATAACACAGAAAGACTGAGAGTATCTTTCTGTGTTATACCTCTGAGGATGCCAGTCACAGCTACTGGCGAAACGTCAGGTTCTACAATGCCAAGACCACGGCCACACAACCCGGAAAATCTACAGCAACTAATCCTAGTCTTTACCTTGCCACAAAGGAAGAAATTCATATTTATGAGATGGCAGTAGGGTTGCCAAATGGATTTTGGCTGGGAGCGGGGGGCTCCCGGCCGGAGTCTAAATCATGTGTGCGCACACACGCGCACGCCGCGTGTGCGTCACCAGGAAGTGACGTCGCACGTCGGGGGCGGGGCCATGCCATTTGAGGGGGCAACTTTGTTTTCCCCTCAAATGGCGTGGCCCCGTCCCCAGCGTGCGATGTCACTTCCAGGTGGCGCGCACGTGGGGGTGGGGTTTCCCCCGGGCCCCGATTCCACAGGAGCGGGAATCGGGCCTTGAAAGCGGGGGGAAATCCGCCCCCCCCGGGGGATTTGGGAACCCTAGATGTCAGTGAAGGCTGCAAAGAAGGAATATTTTGCAGCCTCCATTGCTTCCGCAAGCTCATACTCAGTACAATTATTTAGGGTAATTGGATCATTAATTTCTCTTACTAAGAAAAGCCAAAATGTTAAGAAATTGGCTCTTAGCTCTGAAGTGTTTGCGAGCTTTTTTGTGGAAAAAGTCTTGTCTCTCCACTGCGATCTTCCGGCCACTATTGATACAGTAAGTGGACTGGAGGCTCCTTGGCCATCTCTGGATTCAGTTCCCAAAATCTTCAATGAGCTTTCCTAAGCTGATTTCAACAGGATTCTGGGTGCTGTTAGGCCAACCACATGTCTCCTAGACCCATGTCCTTCATGGCTGGTGAAGGCCGGTGGCAAGGGTAGAAGGGGCCCCTTGATAGACATTGTTAATCTGTCCCTGGATTTAGGTGTCTACCTGGAGTGGTTGAAAGAGGCTGTGATTGTTACGGTTTTGAAAAAGCCAACTCTGGATCCTATCAATCCAGCCAATCACCGCCCAGTCTCGAATCTTTTGTTTCTGGGTAAGGTAATTGAAACAGTGGTTGCTGAGCAGCTCCAGAGTTTTCTGGATGAAATATCGGCAATGGACCCATTCCAGTCCAGTTTCCACCCCGGCCATGGGACAGAGATGGTGTTGGTCGCTGGATCGAGGCAGGTCGGGTCTGCTAATATTATTAGATCTTACAGCAGCATTTGACATGGTCAGTCATGATCTCTTGATACACTGCCTTGCTGATGTAGGAGTCAGCAGTACAGTCTTGAAGTTGCTGATCTTGTTTCTCCAAGGTCAGGGACAGAGAGTGGCGCTAGCAGGGGAAACATCAACTAGAGACCCACTCATGTGTGAAGTGCCTCAGGGGGCAATCCTCTCCCTAATGCTGATTCAGAGCTTTGGGCTTGGGTGTCACCAATATGCAGATGACACCCAGCTATATCTGCTGATGGGTGGCTGCCCAGACTCCGCCCCAAAAAATCTGGCCGAGAATTTGGAGGCCATAGTGGGATGGTTGAAGCAAAGCCAGTTAAAGCTGAATCCAACTAAGATGGAGGTTCTGTGGCGGGGGGTGAATGCTTGGGATTGAGGAGCTAACTCCCAGCCCTTGATGGAGTGCCTCTGACACTGGCACCTATCATCAGGAGTCTGGGAGCGATCCTGGACCCCGCTTTATCTATGGAGGCCTAGATCACCAATGTTGTTCAGAAGGCATTTTTCCAACTGCACCAAGTCAGACAACTGGCCCTCTATCTGTCTTGCCCTGACCTTGCCACAGTAATCCATGCAACGGTCATCTCCAGGCTAGATTACTCTAACTCGCTTTACATAGGGCTACCCTTGAAACTGACCTGGAAGCTCCAGCTGGTACAAAATGCAGCAGCACAGGTCCTTACAGGGACCCAGTGGAGGCCACATATACATCCAGTACTGTGTGAACTGCATTGGTTGTTGGTGGAGCACCGGATGAAATTCAAAGTTTTGGTGCTTACCTTTAAATCCCTTAACAGTCAGGAACCTGAGTACCTTCGGGATTGCCTCTCCCAGTATGTCCCCTGAAGGGCATTAAGATCAGCGGATAAGGACCTTCTGGTGGTCCCCGGCCTCAAAGATATCTGGCTGGCCTCGACCAGGGCTAGGCCTTTTCTGCCCTGGCTTCAGCCTGGTGGAACTCTCTGCCAAGTGACATCCAGCTCTGTTGGCTCTTTTAAAGTTTCACAGAGCATGTAAGGCAGAGGTGTTCTGCCAGGCCTTTGGTAGAGGCCAGCAACAGTTCTTTCTATCTGCCTGGCACCCTCCCCCCATGACTGAATGCTAGCACTGCCTTCTTGTTTTTAAAATGTTTAAATGTTCCTTAATGTTTTAAATATTGTACTTTTATGGTTTTAACTTATTTTATATTGTAACAAACCAAATCGCTGTGAACCGCCCTGAACCCTGCGCAATCCCCCTTCCCCACTAATTTAATAAATAAATATTTGAGTTGTATAATAGTCCTATACAAATGGGACAACAGCTGGCAGCTTTCATATTTGGGGACAGGGGAAAAAAAATCAAAATCAGGCAATTATTTCTCTATTTATCATTCATAATATCCACTTCCACCACTATTGAGCACTGGTATATTATATTTGGTGAGTACACAATATTTATAAATCCAAAGCACGGACGAAGACAGCCTGGTATGCTTTGTTGCTCTTAGCTAAGCTACATATGGGACTTCTGATGTGATCATTCATATCTACTCTGATTGCCAATCCAACATCTGCTTTCACCATATTGGACTGTGAATATTTCAGATCAACAGCTAAAATCCAGATGTGTTTTATTCCACGAACTCCATGCATTATATGTGGAATTATTGGTGTTTGTTTTTTTTAAAAAAAGAAAGAATTAAAAATGCATTCAAGCATGCAGGAGTGACCTAAAATGTACTTGATGCATTAAAGAGATTTCGTGGCAGACTCTGGGCACCTGGGTACAAGCATACTTCTTGTCCTTATATTTGGCAAGCAAAATACTCCTTTAAAAATCAATTAATTAATATAAACTGCACAAGCTTTCATTCTCAGAATCATTTTTGACTTAAAGAATTAAACATAAACCATTCTTGTTTATACCAAGTGGCCCATCAAGTACCCACTCTCAAATATGACTAGATCCAAAAGCTGAAGGAAATTTATAAAGGAACAGGCACTAATAAAGCATGCTCCAGTCTGTGATACACACTTTCTTCTTATGATAGGTTAACTGGGAGAACATGAAGCATTTTGATGGATGCACTGAACACCTTACCATATGCTGATACTCCTGAATTATATTATATATATAGTTTGTGTGCGTGTAGGAGGGTAAAGGCAGTTGTTGCCAGTAAATTGCATTGTACCAGCACTTATACTATAATGCATTCTGACATCATCCCACCTTATCCCCCAGCTACCACTTCCATTGTTTGGTGTTTCAGTGGCTCCTGGGATTTTTTCAATGAACAATGTAATCCAAGGGATGCCACATTGTTTGTGAATACCTCAATCATATCCTAATCAGAGAAGAAATTGGGGCAGACCACTTGCAACATCTAGATAAAGTACTGACAAAATTACTGTCTGCAGGCATGTACCTTAAGATACTAGAAGTATATCTTCCAGACCTCTGGAATACAAGACTGATGTAGTGGGCTTACAACCAGTGTCATTACTGGGGTATCATCAAAATCAGTCTCAGAATGAAGTCCTTTCTGGGTTTGCTAAATTATTGTTAAGTTTTTAATAAATCTAGCATCAGTGCTGATCCCATTACTCAAGCTGTTGCAGAAAGTGGTAGAATTCCACAGGGGTAAAAAACAAGAAACAGATTTTTTTTTAAAGAAACAAACCATCTCCCAATACATTGGCCAGTGTGGTATAGTGGTTAAGAGTGACAGACTCTAATCTGGAGAACCGGGTTTGATTCCCCACTCCTCCATATGAAGTCTGCTGGGTGGCCTTGGGCCAGTCATAGTTCTCTCGGAACTCTCTCAGCCCCACTTACCTCACAAGGTGCCTGTTTTGGGGAGGGGAAGGGAGTGTGATAGTAAGCCGCTTTGAGACTCCTTAAGGTAGGGGAAAGCAGGGTATAAAAAACAGCTATTCTTCTCCTCTTAATTATGATAGCCATAAAAAGTGAGAGCAGTACTAGCACATGAAAAGCCTAATGGATTAAAGCACCCTATCAGTTATGCATCAATATCTCTGACCCCAGAAGGAAGGAAAAAAAACTATTCACAATAAAGATGTGAAGGATTTTGAAGTAGAGAAATTCCATTCTTATCTTTATGGCAGACCTTTTACCATACATTCAAATCATAAAACCCTGCAGGGTCTGTTGAGCGAGAACAAACCAGTACCTCCTATGGCATCTCCTAGAACCCAGAGATGGGCCCTGACACTGTCTGCTTATGACTACAAATTTTAGGACATGCTATGTGTAATGCTGGTGCACTCAGCAGACTGCTTGTATTACATCATCCACAGTCAATACTACAGACTGCTGATTAGACAGATATCTAGCGGTCCCCAACCTTTCTGGAGCCTGCAGACACTTTTGGAATTCTGACACTGGCCAGTGGGGGCAATAACAAAATGGCTGTCACAGGAGGTGGAGCCAATCACAAAATGGCTGCTCCAGGAGGACTACAAAATGTCAGGGAGTGAGGTTATATATAACTCTAATCGTGACAATTCCGCATTTCAGGCAGAAACTCTTTTTAACAGAATGTCTTTTAATCTGCACAGCCAATCAGAAGCCCAGCTGGGCAAATGCCCCACCTAGCCCCTTGTACTTTCTCAAAGTGCTTGGCAGGCACCAAGAAAGGTGTCAGCAGGTCAACAATGAAGCAATGTATCACCACCCAGCAAACTCAGTTGCCCAAAGGGTGAAGAAGAAGGTACAAAAACTGGAAAAGAAGCAAATCTCCACAGAAGACCAACTGTTACAGCTACAAATGGAAAAAGCTAATTTGATTCTCCACTTTCAGGTCATTCCAGAGACTTAGGGAGAGAATATGAAAGAAATTATGAGTGAAATACTGGCTCCAGTGACAGATATGAAGGCGGAATCTCTGCTGAGCGACATGGATGTGGCCTTCAGGTCATATTCCGGATACATAAAGAAGAATAATCTGCCTGGAGAAATAGTGATAAGATTCTCGAAGAGGTGCGTGAGGGATGCAATCTTGAAAGCGGCATCTGGTACACCCGTGAAAGTTGGAGAAAATATTATCAGGATTTTAAAAGACATTCCATTTGAAATAAGACAAAGGAGAAAGAAGTATATAGACTTGATTCTTTTTCTTCAGACAAATGCATTTGGATACAGATGGCTAACTCCAGAGGGCGTAACCTTCAAAATTAAGGATAAAAAGGAAAAGATTGACTCTGTTCAGAAAGCACGGGAATTCTTAAGGGCCCAGTTGGGAGAGCCAGAGGAGGAAGAAAAAGAAGGAATGGACAGTAAGTCCAGTGGCGAGCTGGACTCGAGGTCTCCCGGAGAGGACTCTCTATCCGATAAAGGAGAAGCAGCTCCTAAAAGTCCTTATAAACTGCGAAAGAGACTGGGCATTGGAAAATGAAGATTGAAGGAATCTGAATTGTGCTTTTGAAATTATTGAAACTAGATGCTTAGGGATCTCTCTTGTAACAGTTCATAATGAAATTAGTGGGATTAAGGGATAACACTTGTTTAAACTAATTTGATGACCTCCACTCTTGGGTTCTTAGTCAGTAGTGGGTATCTTTTCTTTATCCCTATATATGTAGTCCCCCTTCCTATTTTCTGTTATAGTTTGTATTGTTAATAAAAATGCAATAAAAATCCCCTTCAGGGGGCAATAAAAAATGATTTGGAGTTGGGAGTAAGCAGCGAAGTTGCTAAATTTGCAGATATGAAGTTGTTCAGGGTGGTGAAAACCAGTGAGGATTGTGAGGCACTCCAAAGGGATCTGTCAAGGATGGGCAAGTGGGTGTCAACATGGCAAATGGGGTTCAATGTGGCCAAGTGCAACGTGATGCACATTGGAACCAAAAATCCTAACTATAAATACACATTGATGGGGTCTGAACTGGCAGAGACTGATCAAGAGAGAGATCTTGGAGTTGTAGTAGATAACTCACTGAAAATGTCGAGACAGTGTGTGACTGTAATAAAGAAGTCCAGTGCTATGCTGGGGATTATTAGGAAGGGTATTGAAAACAGATCAGCCAATATAATAATGCCCCTATATAAATCAATGGTGCGACCTCATTTGGAATACTGTGTGCAATTCTGGTCACCACACCTTAAAAAGGATATTATAGCTTTGGGAAAAGTGCAGAAAAGGGCAACTCGAATGATAAAGGGGTTGGAACACTTTCCCTATGAGGAAAGGTTAAAGCGCTTAGGGCTCTTTAGCTTGGAGAAACGACGACTGAGGGGTGACATGATTGAGGTTTATAAGATTATGCATGGGAAAGAGCAGGCAGAGAAAGAGGTACTTTTCTCCGTTTCTCACAATACAAGAACTCGAGGGCACTCCATGAAATTGCTGAGCGGTCGGGTTAGAACGGATAAACGGTAGTGCAACATTGTGGAGTGTGTCAATCCAACCATCATGCCTCTCCAAAAACATCTTTGCATTCAAGGGAATGGCTACAATGCCCTAGGGAAAGTCTTCACACAGACTGTGCTAGTCCATATATTGGGGAGATGTTCTTAATAATTAGATGCACATTCCAAATGGAAGTTCATTTAATCTTTTCCACCTCATTTGAAGTAATTTCTGATAGACTCCACCTTACTTTTCCACCTTTGGGTTGCCTTAGACAGTGGTGAGTGATAATGCTTTTCCCAAGATGGATGCCTTTCAGGGGGTTTATGGGCTGTGATTCAAATAAGGCAGAAGTATACCCTTGCCATGCTGGACCGGACCAGACTCCATACATTATAAAAACAGTGATAAAAATAAAGGAAATATATGCTTTATAAATATAAATGACTTTAGCTGGCATTGGGAAAAAATAGGGTAGATGCCTGGGGAGAGAAGCCCATCATCTTGGAACAACTACCAAAAATGACCTGTTCATGTTCCCTACCCAACTACCCCCCATGGGTGTGTGGGGAGGGCACGTGGAACCGAGAGGTAGACTTCATCCCCCAAAATGGAGAAGGAGGCCCTTTTAACTAATTCCTTCTCAGCACTGCAGTGCCTCATAGGGTTGTTCATCTTTGCGACAAGCTTCTCCTGACCCCCAGAGAGGCTTTTCAGGATGAACAGAAGGTTTCTTGGGGAAGGGAAAGACAGGGAAGGTTCCGTTTCACCAACTCCTTCCACAAGCTTTTTCTCTGGACCCCCCAAAAATCTCACAACATAATAATCAATGTGCAATCCAAGCTAGGAGGTTAGTTAAATAAAATGTGAAGGCTGTATTAATGAAGACTTTTGGTGTCCAACACAGCATTTCATTTTCTTTCATGGGCTGCATAATGCAGAGCTTGAGAATAAATTATAAATGAAATCCCCATCATATGTTTATAAATACACTAACATTAGCATTTTACTTCCTCATAAATCTACACTAAACATTCAGGCACAAGATCGAAAGCCCTGTAAAACAATGATATATTCTCGGCTCACAAGCCTTGCCTAGTGGCCCATTCATTTCTACCGCTGTTCTTCAAACATTACTTCTTTCGCTCATGCCCCCTCATTTAAAATCCATTTTAATTTAAAGATGCTTGGTGCCGTCCTAGTGGTACATTTACTCATCCTAGTTATACATCATGGAGCAGGGAAAAGAAAATTGTTTAATCTAGAGATACGGTTCAATGTGGTCACCACTGAACAGTGGAGTAATTACCAGATCAGCTCCGCTAAAAATGCACTCAGGGTGTTCTGTGACCTATCATCTTCTAATCTGCATAGTGAAGTATGGCTTCATAACTATAAATTGCTGACTTAATTAAAACCAGGACCTTTCTGTCATTTAATTACAGGGAGAAAGGTTATTGCTTAAATGCAATTTTCCAAATGTGATTTCTTAACAGTTATTAACTGCTTCACCATCATTTATTGTTTCAGATTTTTCAATTTGAAAATAGTCCCTGTGACAGAAGTAATGACTTCATGAAAAACTCAATCTAGATGGAGCTGAGTAGACCCATTTGTTTCTCGTAAGTGGAGCAGGCAGAAAACTTGAAAATGTCACAGGAGGATCCTCTGATTGCTCTCACTTTGCAGGATTAATTAAAAACCAAGAGGTTGTATTAAAGGTGAAGTGAAGGGGTTTATGACAATTTCAGGGTTTTATCCCGATGGCCAAAATAAGGTACCTGTAATATCAGCTCTATTAGGAAAAGGTACAGATTCATAATTATCAACACATCAGTTTAATACACAGTACCTATATAACCTTATGGGGGAGAAATTAACTTCTAAACTGAAGAAAGGTTCTTTGTAGATCTCATGTCCCCAGTAATTGCTGTCCACTTGTAGCATGGTTGATAGCCGAAATAGCCTTCAAAATGAAAATTTAGCAGTTACCTAAAACAGACCTGCTCTTCAAAGAAATATGGGTAAAATTATTTTTATTTGCTTCATATGTATGTACAAGCTGAGGACCCACAAGAATTTGCAAGGGCGTTTCATTTTCTTGTCCCTATTTCCTCTTTCTTTTTCCTGAAAGCTCCCATAGTCTCTCTTCTTCTCCTGCTTCTGTCTTTCCTTCCTGTCCATCAGCTAACCTACCTTTCTCTGCTTCCCCCTGCCATTTCAGCTTTCCCACTTCCCCTCCCCCAGCAGCCTCTTCCCAGGAAAAGTCTGGCCTAGTCGTGTAGTGCCAGCCTGGCTGCTAGACTGGGCTAAATTTCTTGGTGCTAGGTCAGCTAAGCTCAGTTGCATCGTGGGGAACCTGTAAGGACTTGTGGGGAGCACCTTGTTTTCCCCTATATCCCTCTCTCCACACTATTTCTCTCCTCCTGCCATCCCCCATATTCACTACTTTCCTTTACCTTCTATTCTTCCTATCCACCAACTAATTTACCTTTCATCTGTCCCCTATATTCAGCTATATTTATTATTTATTAACTTCCTTTCTCTCCAATGAGGACCCAAAGTGGCTTACATTATTTTCCTCTCCTCCATTTTATCTTCACAACAGCCCTGTGAGGTAGGTTAGGCTAAGAGAGAGTAACTGGGACAAGGTCACCTAGCAAGCTTCCATAGGTTTGAAACTCTAATCACAACACTAAACTGTCTTTCATATGGTGGCTGCTGCTGAACACTAGTAAGCAGCGAGGACTGTGAAAGTCATACAAGTTGCATAGTATCAAGTCACCTGGTGGTTGTTGGCAGGTCTGGCCCCAGTAAATCCTCCCTCAAAGATTAAAACAGCCTTGCCCTTCCCCCTGCCCTTTACTGACAGAACCAAGGCTTGAAGGCTGGCAATACTGTTGTGATTGCCTTACAACAGCTACAGAGGGCATCTGTTTCTGTTATCTCTTTGAGGATTTCGAACTCCCCAATGTTTTGTGGGGGTTTTTTTTTTTGAGATTTCAGAATTTTTCTACAAACCTGGGGTTTTCTTAGGTTTATAGAAAGATAGGTATTGTCAGTCCATGGCCCCAATCTCAGGATTTAAGTATCGGTGGGGCCATGTCAAGAATTAGATATATTGATGTAGCAACAAGAGAATAAGAGACTACAGTTTTCAAACCATGATTTTGGATTCTGGTTTGATATGGTGATCTGTATTCAGACAATCATACTAATTATAGTTCAGCTATTGTTGGTAGAAAACTAAAGTACAACAATTCCATGTGGGTGGTGAGCTCTGTTTCTGGAGACTCTCAAGCAGAGGCGGGACAGCTGTCTATTGGAAATGCTCTAGCTTTGGGTTTTGTGCATTAAGCAGAGGGTTCAGCTAGATCGATTTTCCATTATGAATATAAAGCCCTATGGATTATGATGATGATTCCAACAATATACATGGCATTTTACATAGTTGCTGCTACAAAGACTGTTGATCTACATTGTTCATTTAGTCTTGAAAATGGAGTACAGAACATTTGACAGCTGTCGTGCTTCATGGAAAAGGCAACATATTCTGCTTTTATACTGTGTGTATAGTAAACAAAAGGAGTAGCCATTACAGACTGGTCTTTCTCATTGTATGGAAAGTGATGACATTTTAAATATCAGCATATCATAGAGCATAAATGAAATACACTTAAAATATAATAGGGAAATGGCCAACCTATGAAAAATCATAGAGTTTGGGGCAGGCAACATTTTCAGCCTAAGGGTTATATCTGGATCTCTGCAGGTACTTGTGCTAGGAAGAGCTAGCATCCAGTGCCGAAGAAGGAAGAGACCCAGATGTGGCCGGCCCGGCTGTCTCTTTTTGCTACCCTTATAAGGGCTCTTAATGGCCCTCATCCCTCAAGCTGTTTCTATACTCAGAGTGTTTTACATAACTGAAAGAACTATGGGGCTCCCTACCTAACTGACGGAGCTGCGGTGGCTCAAGTGGTTAAGATGCTGAACTGCAGGCTGTGGAAGGTCAGTAGTTCAGCAGTTCAAGACCCGGGTGCCGCAAGACAGGGTGAGCTCCTGTCTCTAGTTCCAGCTCCTGCCAACCTACCAGTTCGAAAGCAAGAAATTGCAAGTAGATAAATAGGTACCACTTCGGTGGGAAGGTAACAGCGTTCCGTGCACCTTGGTGTTTAGTCATGCCGGCCACATGACCATGGAAACGTCTTTGGACAGCGCTGGCTCTTCGGCTTTGAAACGGAGATGAGCACCGCAACCCTAGAGTCGGATTTGACTGGCTTTCGAGCAAGGGAACCTTTACCTTTTTACCTCCCTGATCCACAAACCCCCCTTTGTTAGCTCTGTGAGATTTGTGTATTCTGCCACCAGGCATGGAGTGGCTGTTCTTACAGGTTACATAGCATGCAAAAGGCATGGACTGCATTGTTTAAAAAACTATCAGAGCAAAGTAGAGGGAACCCCACCCCCCACACACACAAAATAAATGATTACAGAACAGCATTGTGGGGATACTTAAAGTGCTCGGGTTTGAAAGCAAAGGCAGAGCAAAATGGAAGCGACTATCTACATAATAACCTATGCATTTCCAGAAGAATTTCAAAAGTTTCATCTGAAACATATGCTTCACCTCCCCCAAAGGATTTTCCCCCTTTAATAAAGAGATCCACATTACGTCTGCCTTCTATCCACTGACGAACAATTTCAATAGACAGCTTAGGTTTGGTAATGTGATACAGAGTGTGTGTTTACAGATCAGCCAACTGTGTTGCATTTCTGAGTTTTTCCATGGGCATGATGTACAAAAATACATGCCTATCATATGAGCAGCTCATGGGTAGCTGACCACATTGTATGACATTCAGGTTAATAGCCTGAAAAAATACAACAAGCCTTGTTCGGGTTTGTTCATTTGATAAACTGTGACAAGTCAATTGTCATGCAAGATTATTCTGTGGTTCCAGTTATTTAGTGCCTGCAAGAAGCGTTTGTGGTGTCTTCAAGAACTTAACATTCTAACGGCAAGTCTCTGCCACCACTGTCTCTTTTCACAATTCTAATTCTATGTTCTGATAATAAAACTTCATTAGTGTCGGCACATTCTCTTCTTTACCTTTGAAGTACTGTCTCGTGCTGAAACAATTAGCAGTACTTTATGTCCTATCACTTGACTGTTTGACAAGCACTGTGAGTGAACTAAATTGTGAGGAATTAAAATTTCTGACAATTCCCATTACTTCTAAATTGCTGATAAATTAAAGGATATTTACTTCTACAAATATTAAAGGTTGTTTAAAATTTAATCTGACTTTATTTTATCAGTAGGTTCTACAATGTGCTAATTCAAAATGACTACACGGTCTTATTTGAATAAATTACCAAGTCATATTCCAAACGCCAAGGACATTTCCTCAAGGCATGGGTTGTTTTGTTTTTTTGACTGTGTCAGTAGTAAGAGAAAACAGAAATATGAATATTTCAGGATGGAAGGTTGGTGAGTTGCTTCTTTTAGCTGAGGCAAAGAATGGTGAGGATTATTAATCTCTGTCTGATATTTAATAATATGTATGCTCTGTGAACTATTGAGTCTGTCTCGTGACATTAATTTGAAAGAAAAAATATAACATGGTAGTTGAAGCACAAAAGGTGACTTAAGTTACCTCAATAAAAGCTACTTTTGTAGCAATTCGGACCTGGCTAGGGGTATTGAATGTTGAAATGTCAAGGTCTTACACACGATTTGTTGCAATTTGGTCAAGGGTTCTCAATTTTATGTCAGAAAAAGACATTCTTCCATCCAAAGCGTCATACATTCCCTGGATACGATTTTAAACATGTTTACCCATCTTACATATATTGGCAATGTTCTGTTAAGTCTTTTCAGGATCAATCGTCATTGCTTTACTTTTTGAGTTGTAGTGCAAAGAATTTCTAAGAGGGTAGGCTTTTAGAGCAAAGTTAAGCTGGCAGTACTTACAATGGGTTATGTTTATTCTAGAAGTTTCATGTTTGTATTACATTTGTCTTGCAATGTGTTTTTTTTCCTTTTTTTCATTGTTGTCCCATTATGTCTTTTCTTAATAAAAAATTATTTAAAAAAAGAGAGAATGGCGTTCTTCAGCTGTGCCTCCTGGTCACAGAAACCTTCCATTCAGCTCTTTATATTTAACATAGGTCCCGGTCACACGGAGGGTTTTGGCCCGGGAGAGGAACGGATTGGGGCCGCAGCAAACGGGCGCGATCTCACCGCAACATCTGGGAAGCAGCGCGCACCCATCCCCGATCCGTCCCTAACCCTGGAAACCCCACAGCAAAAAAGAACCACCGACAGAGGTGGTCTTACCTGAACAACCGCGGCAAGTGCGGCCGTGGGATCGTCGTGGGATCGCCGGCGCGTCCTTCTGCCGGCGCATCCCCGGCTCCTGGCTGAACTGCGCATGCGGACGCATGTGCAGCCGGCTGCCTCGGTCTCCTGACCGTGGCTTCCTCCCCGGCATCTGATCGTGCCGAGGAACAACGGCGCCGCGGCTCAGGGGATCCGTGTGATCCCACCACGGCGTGTTTATTTTGGTGCTGCTTCCAAAAGCCACACTTTCCCCCCCCCCGTGTGGCAGGGGCCATTGTGTGACAAATTTTTGTGAATTGTTTCATGATGGACAGTAAGGCACAGAAAAGTTCAAGTGTGAATGTCTTCATGTATGACCATCAGTAGATTCAGAAATGATTGTTCTGTTTTCTACACATGTACACAAACAGTGAATGTGGGACAGAACAGTGCTTTCAATGACACATGTGAGTTTGGACACTGATTTATCTAAAGGGACTACTAGATGCTGCACAAGGGAGTCAACTGAAGACCAAGACATAATCTGGCATGCATTTAAAATGGTTCTTTAGTGGCCATAGAGGCATTAAATATGAGATTTTACAAAAAAAAAATGGTTTCAAAGCTAACTTCGATAGCTAAGCTGCTGATTTTCATGATGGGTCTGGTTTCAAGTCAGCATTGGTTTAGAGTAGCAGCAGGGGTTGTGGAATTACATGGGGTAATTCTTTTTACTTTTGGGGTAAGGATCACTGATGTACGTGCACTAACATGTAGGAAATAGTTGGTCCTATGGCCCCAGCTCCTGCCAACCTAGCAGTTCGAAAGCAAGAAATTGCAAGTAGATAAATAGGTACTGCTTCAGTGGGAAGGTAACAGTGTTTCGTGCACCTTGGTGTTTAGTCATGCTGGCCACATGACCACGGCAAAGTCTTTGGACAGCACTGGCTCTTTGGCTTGGAAACGGAGATGAGCACCACCCCCTAGAGTCGGATCCAACTTTTGAGCAAAGGAAACCTTTACCTTTATTGCGCCTCATGGCCTTACTCTGAAATGTCAATGAACCAAGAAGCAGGCAACAGATTTTGTTACTTTGTGATGCTCTAGAACATTCAAATACATTCATGTTTGAAAAATTAAGAATTAGGCCTTATAAAATTCCAAATCCATGCATAATTTTACTTTGTTACTTTTTGTGCTAGCTTTCCATGCAGTCTTAAATTAAATTAAATAGATTAAAATTACTGTACAAATAGTTGAAAGGGTCAGATGGATAGAGAAATTTTTTCACCTTTGGTAGATGTGCCCTATGTTAAGAAATTTTGGAGCAACACTCAGAGAATAATGGACATTTGAAGATGTACCAGCGGAGTGTGCTGTTGCTAACACAGCAACACTATGGCCCTCCACCAGAGTGCCACACTGGCACACCCCCTTATGCCAACGGGGGAGGGGCTGGGCATGCAGGCATGGCAGGAGTTAGTTAGCACCCTTATCTACCCTAGACTGGGAATATCCTTCCCAGCAATGGTGCAGAGTTATGCTCACAAAAACTGTGGCATAGCTCATATGTGTTCACTGAGCCTGGGAAAAGAACCACCCATCACCCGGCACACCCCCAGTGCCCCACAGGAGGCCCCGAGTGCTATGGGTTGCACTCCTTGTTCCCGCACCAACCCCTCTATCCCCCTGCCATGGCCTCCAGTGGCCATATAAACCCTGGTCCATGCTCAGGCTAGCAAGATGCACAGCAGGGGCTATAAGAGCATAAGAAAAGCCTTGCTGGATCAGACCAATGGTCCATCTAGTCCACCATCCTATTTCACACAGTGGCCAACCAGTTCCTCTGGAAGACCAACAACAGGGCATAGAGGCCAAGGCCTTCCCCTGATGTTTCCTCGTGGTGCTGGGATTCGGAAGTTTAGTGCCTCTGAATGTGGAGGTTTCCCTCAGTCACCATGGCTAGTAGCCACTGATAGATATCCTCCATGAATCTATCTAATCCCCCTTTAAAGCTGTCTGTTCCTGTGGCCAACACTACATCCTCTGGCAATGAATTCCACATTTTAAAGTAGAATTTCATTTTTTTCCTGTCTAGTACCTACTGCCCATCAGCTTCATTGGATGCCCATAAGTTCTAGTATTCTGGTAGAGGGAGAAAAATTTCTCTTTGTCAGCTGTCTCCACCCCATGCATGTTGCTATGGCTATTTTGCTTGGCTTCATGGCAATGAGACCTAGCATCTTGCACCATGGTGGTAGTGCAAGCACACTTGAGGAATGGGTGCAACACAGAGAAGCAATGTGTGTGTGCATGGGGGAAGTAGCTACAGAGGGCCATCAGACCCCTACAGACCTGATTCTCCCCCATGAACTGTGTCTTCTGCTACCTCAAGGTACACCCTGGGTCTTTTCTGTTGGAAATGTATGTGTTTACAAGGTCTGACAATCCAGTCATTATAGGGTTAACTTGTTTACCTAGAATTGCTATTGTTTAGACTGACCTGGAAGGGAAACCTGGCACAGACCCAATGGGGGATTAGCCTGGGAAAAGGTGTGATACAGATTGGTTGTTTGTTTTCAGGTGACTTCCTTTCTAGGGGTCGAGAAGAAGGACCGATTCTCCATTATCTGGTGTAGTGTGTAACAATGATTTGAACTGTAAGCAGCTTAGAAAATGTAGCTCTTAGGAGTTTGTTATTTTGTAGGTTTCCTGTATAACTTTTACCCTTAGAAATAAAAGTTTTTAAATGCAAAGAAATCTCTTCTTTCCAATAGAGCAAGATCCACTGATACTCTGAGTATTTTAAATACTTTTGACTATTTTTACAACATTTTCTTAGGCAGTCTGGCCTGGAGAGGCCAAGGCAGCAGTCTGCCACCCAAGAGCAGAACCCTGGGTCTACAGCCAGAGCATGGACAACCCAACGTGGAGCAAGGTCACTGCAAGTCCCCCCAGGTCCTCCTTTCACACCATCATACCATCCTCTCATACCAGCCAGGAGCTGTGGCTGTGCTCAACTGGCTATGGCAGGTGGCCCTGGGGCTACCTTGGCAAGTGTTGGGCCATTACAAGGGGCAGCCATCAACCACAGCCACCTGGGGTGTCACCCCGATCCCCATCCACTACAGAGGTAGCACCCTCAAAAAGTATGGGAGCCCACTTGGCTGACCCCCAATGTCCAGCCATGGTCAAGCCAGGGTTGGATGTTGCCCAGGGTCAATGACTGGATTCCTCAGGTGAGACCTGTCCATTATTCTGTTCCCATGCCACTGAGCAGCTGGTGCCTGGAACCATCAATGCAGCAGCAAGACTGGCGTCCCCCACCCGAAGCCCCCAAACACTGAGCCTTTGGCCCCGCAATGGGGGGGGGGGCTTCCCAGGAGCTGGACATGGCTTGAAACCAAGCTAGGTGGGGCAGGGGAGGCAGCCCTTAACATGGTATCCAAACACGAATAAACAACTAATTTTATTGTCAACAACAAAGCAACAGTAACTGCAACGAGGGCAACCTGGAGGTGGCCCTGCCCAGGGGGACAACAGGCCAGGCCACATGGGTGCTTCCATTCAGTCAGGGGACACCTGCTACCACTGTCCACAGTGACTTTGCCCCAGCAGTGCCCTGAGAAGGTTGGAGAGGCTGCACATGGCCCCACCCCTACCCATCTGACCCCCAAAATGCAGTGGTTTGGGTGGTCAGCAGAAGCTAGACACACCACAGCACTGTTGGGGAGATGTAGGGGAGCCACTCCATGTCTCTGCTGCATGTGTTTCCAGACCTGCTTCCACTTGGCAACCCTGGATGTTCTGGCCCACCTGTGGTGGCCTAGGCCCCTGTGTCCCTGGCCCAGGGAGCCTCCCCTCAACCGCCCAGCAGCAGCTGCTACCAGAAGGCCATGTTGTGAAGCATGGCACATACAGCAAGGAGCTTGGTCATGCTCAAGGGCTGCATGACACTGCAGACACTGTGTGGAGCAGGCAATGGAAACATATCTTCAGTTGGCTAGATGCCTATTAGGTGACCATGCAGGTCCGATGGTGGGGCTAACTGTAGGTTGCACAGTCCGTTGGCGTGTCCCTCCCTATGGGAGCAGGAAGTAGCCCCGGTCACCTGTGGTGGCGAGAACGACACCTGTTGCCCCCCCCATGGCTGAGTGAACAGCTCCTGCTCCCCCATGGGGCACTAACCTAGCAGCCAGCCCCTGCCCTCCAGCCAGGGAGCTAGAAGGTGGTTTGAGACTGGACATGGCAAAGATCTGTGCATTGTACACATGGCCTGGGAACTTGGCCATGAGGTCCATGAAGATACCCTGGTGGCTGGAGCTGGCTAACATGTTCAGACTGGAGAAGGGGTGTCATAGACCTGCAACCTGTCCCAGAGGGCTATGAGTGCAATATGGGTTCAGTCCTCAGCCCCCACAATGTTTTTGAAGCCCATAAACACAAAAATGTGGCATGGATGGAGGGCAGCTCAGCCTCCTCTATCGGGAAGGCACAGTAGCATGCCATACTAGAAGTTGTGGAGGCAGCAACTTACGAAGAATAAGGACACCTCCAGCACCTTGGCCATGAACAAGCCCATGGTGAGGAAGTGGAAGGACAGCAGCACTTTCTGCAGGATGGGGAGGGCCCTGGGGTCAAGATGCAGGGCCTAGTGACTCACACAGGGCTTGGATGGCCACCCAGTCCAGGCAGATCCACTCCAGGTAAATATTGCTGGGGAGTGGTAGGGTGCTGATGTGCTCATGGTAGCAGCTGGTGCGGCACCTCCTGAGTTATCGCTGTGCCACCCAAATGTACAGTGCAGACATGAGGTGGATTATCCAGATCCGTGGTGGGTGTGGTGAATGGAAAGGCTACTATCCTAGTGCTGGCCATCTGGTAATTGGGGAGTGTGGGACTTGTTAGATAAATGGGCTGCTTGTGGAGGCCTCCCTACACCCATTGGCCCCCTGACCATGCCTGGACATTGGCCTTGCCCTGTTGTCTACTGCCATCTGTAGGGATGGGGTTCTTACCCCAGTTGTGCCCTGCTGCTGCTCCACATCCATCCCGTGGCTGGCAGTGGGCAGTGATTCATTCTACAGTCTGGAAGTTCCCATGATGCCTGGTCTGTCTCTCACATTCCCCTGTGGCATGTTGGCATGGTTGTGCCAGACCAAGTGGGAAATGTTGCCCGTCACCAGGCTAACTGGAGACCCAATCCAAGTTATCTACCA
>NW_015161425.1:0-17293 GCF_001447785.1 Gekko japonicus
AGCTTAGAGGGAACACTGATCAAGACCTAGAGAAAAGGCATCTTTCTAAATGAAGGATTTTTGTGGCTGTAGCTGCTTGTAAGAAAGCCCATTTAATTAATTGACTTCCAGGTAGGAGGCTCATTCCTAAGAAAGATAATTAAATACAATTGATTTCACACCTAACCTACCATTTTTTTTCTGTGTCTCTTATCATATTTATACCCTTCTCTTCCCACAAAGAAGCAAAAACAGAAAACTTCAGGTTGGCTTACACGTAAATGATCTCTCATAAAGGCACTTCTCGGGATGAGATCGCTCTCTTTATTTTACTTTATTTATAGCCCATTTTTCTTGCTGACACTCAAGGCAGATTTCAAAATATTTCTAAATGCAATCAGACACCATAAAACATCCAATAAATAACCAGAATCATAGAATTAGAAAACAGTGCCAAAAAAAAGGTCTAAGGCATGATATACCATAAACAATGCAGAGAGAAAAGTACAAACACAGAAGACAATGTTGTAAAAGGAAGATGATGCATACTATAAACACCGCAATAGACTGCAATCTTTTTCCCTTACAAAAATGTCCACCTTAGTGTTCCATCTAATCTCTTTATGAAAACACCCTTCTGAACATTTCTGGTTTGTGCATTCGGCAGCATGATGGGAGGCTGTTCCACAAGGTGGAAACCACAACAGATAATACTCATGTACTGAGACCTGTCTACCTTACCCTGTTGCAAGGTGACACGTTCAGAAGTCTTTGATGAGTGAAGCTGTTGTGGCCAAGCACAGCAAGATAAGCAGTCCTGTAGGTATGCAGACACAAGGCCATTAAGGACTTTGTAGGTGACAGGTAGTAGCTGGAACTTGGAAGCTGATTGATAACCAAGCTCAGCACTTGAACGACATGGGCCCCAAAGATCCTTCTGTGAGCTTTCCATTATTATGAAAGTTACCTCTTTCTCATCAAGTATGCATAGCAAATTTTCAAAGCAGTAAGTCTACAATCAACTTGTTCCAGAACAGACCCATTCAATTAAGCATCACAAATGTTGAATAAATGGGTTTTAATATAATCAATACTATTTTTGTCACACGTTTCCTGATTGCTTAAATTACATGACATTATTTCCAGATGTAACAACTCTGTACACGTAAAATGGCAGTAGCTCAACAATAAGCAATGGGGACCTGAGCTTTTGCAGCTTGCTTAAAGCCAACCAGTGAGTTTATATTGTAACACAGGAACATCTCTGTTTGTAGCTCAAGCCACTACTCTAACTCATTCAATATCCCATTGTGACACCTTCGTTCTAAACTTGATCTGGAACTCTGCCAATTGATTTTTCACTCATAATCAAATGTGTGTAGAATAGCGGTTCCAAGTGTGTATTCATTCATTTTCCTTATATTTAATTTCCTCTGTCCTTGCTTATTTTATACAGAGAGACAGTGTTGCTTTCCTAAGTGTCTGTTCCCAAGTTAATTACTTCCTCTCAATGGACACTGCAAGTAATTAGTTAAATTGAAGAACCATAAGCTTAAAATTCATCTCTGTAGCTTCTGTGCAGTCACACGCTGGAAACTGGACATGTTCAAGCTAGATACAGAGACCTACAGAGCTCTTTCATAAATAACAGCAGTCCTGCCTCTTAACTCCAATCAAAGGTTTTCTTGCCTTTGTGTACACCAAAGGGGAAGATGATTCTCTTCCAGTTTTGGCCAGCTTGCTTTGGAGGCTGACATGGCACAGAAAACTGATGAGGTCAATGCTTGACAGCAAAAGGTATTCACTGCTACTGATATACTGGAATCCACACAAAGCCTATAAACATTATCTATGTCACCAACAAAAACCACCCCTATTGTGTAAGTTCAAATCTAAACATAAGGTGAAACCTCTTGCCAAATAAATGAAATAACTGGGATGTCCATTGGAACCATCTGGCAAGGGGAGTCAAATTGATTATAGGCTTTGATTTGATTGCTGGGGGGTAGTTCAGAAAATAAGGGAGAGTATTCCACTGTGAATTTTTGGGAAGAGATTGTGTATCTGAAGTTATACCATCAATATCAGAAGAAAACTTTTGGGAAGAGACTGTGTATCTGATGTTGAAGTTATACCATCAATATCAGAAGAAAAGGAAAGTGCATCATTTCTGGAATAATCAGCACTGAGAAAGGAAGAAATGGAGCAAATCCAAACTCAGATCCAATTTGAAAGAAACAGACATATCCAGATAACAGATTTGATCTGGCTTATCCTTACTGCCATCTCACTGAGATGAGCAAGCTCTCTGGGACACTAATGGTGATCAAAAATATCCACTACAGACTTCCGGTGTAAGTGTTTTGCTGCTCGGATGCGTCTCATCTCGCTCAGATGGAGACACACCGAGACCCAGCTGATGGGAGGGGTTCGAGTTCCCCAGCCTGGGGAACTGAGGATGCTCTAGGCTTGCCCTTTGGTATACCCAGGGGTTGCAGCTTATGAAACGAGAGCTAAGACGGCTAGAGAGACGGTGGTGGCATGCCCGCGACAAAGCATCAAGAACATCTTATAGGACGTTTATGAGATCCTACGAGATGGCAGTCAAGGCTGCTAAGAGGGAGTTCTATGCAGCCACGATTGTGTCTGCAAGCTCACGCCCAGCCCAATTATTTAGAACAATTCGGTCTTTGACAGCTCTGCCTCATGGCAGACAAAACAGTAGGGAATTGGATATTAGCTGTGAGGCTTTTGCGAGCTATTTCGCAGACAAAGTCTTGATGCTCTGCCGTGACCTCCCTGCCACAATTGAAACAGTGAGCGAACTTGAGACCCCTTGCGCGTCTTCACAGGGTTTTGAACGTTTTGACCCGCTCAGTCTTGAGGAAGTTGACAGACTGCTTGTATCTGTGCGTCCAACCACATACCGCCATGATCTGTGCCCTTCCTGGCTCATTACAGCGGGCCACGAGGGGTTTCGAGGTGCCATAAGGGAAATTATCAACAAGTCCCTCTTGGAGGGATGGTTCCCTGAGCCACTCAAGGAGGCGATGGTCCATCCTCTCCTGAAAAAAACCAACTCTGGACCCAGCTGGATTGGCCAACTATTGGCCGGCGTCCAATTTGCCCTATTTGGGTAAATTGACTGAGAGGGTGGTGGTGATACAGCTTCAGAGCTTTCTGGATGATGCTTCTGTCCTCGATCCATTCCAGTTCGGTTTTCGCCCAGGTCACGGGACAGAGACAGTGCTGGTTGCCCTTACTGACAACCTTCGGAGGCATCTGGATTGTGGCAGTGTGGCGGCACTGTTGTTGTTAGATCTGTCGGCCATGTTTGGCACGGTCGACCACCAGTTGCTGAACCACCGCCTCACTGACGTGGGGATATAGGGGCTCGCTCTTCAATGGCTTGCCTCTTTTGTCCAAGGTTGGGGACAGAGGGTGGCGATAGGGGAACAGCAGTCCCAGAGGCACCCACTTGAATGTGGTATGCCTCAGGGGGCAGTGCTTTCCCCAATCTTGTTTAACATCTATATGCGCCCCCTCGCCCAGATTGCCAGGAGGTTTGGGCTGGGTTGTCATCAATATGCTGATGACACCGAGCTCTATCTGATGTTGGGTGGCTGGTTGGACTCCAACCCAGAAGATCTGAACCGGACACTACAGGCCATGGCTGGGTGGCTCAGGCTGAGCCGGCTGAAACTAAACCCAGCGAAGACGGAGGCCCTGTGCCTGAGTCGGAGTGGACTGGGGTTGGGGCTCCCTCTCCCAACCTTTGATGGGGCGCTGTTGGTGCCAGCGTCGGAGGTTAGGAGTTTGGGAGTGCTTCTGGATCCCTCCTTAACTATGGAGGCCCAGGTGGCAGCCACTGCCAGATCGGCATTTTATCATCTTAGGCTGATTCGGCAGTTGATTCCCTTCCTCAGCCGCGATGACCTGGCTACAGTGATCCATGCGACCGTCACCTCGAGGTTAGACTACTGTAATGCTCTCTACATGGGGCTGCCTTTGGCGCTGATCCGGAAGCTGCAGCTAGTGCAGAATGTGGTGGCCAGGCTGATGATGGGTCTCCCCAAGTGGGAGCACATCCAGCCTCGGCTGAAAGCACTGCACTGGCTGCCAATAGCATACCGAATCCATTTCAAAGTGCTGGTACTCACCTTTAAAGCCCTATATGGCCAGGGTCCGACCTACCTGAGGGACCGCCTTTCCCTACATATACCCCCAAGAGCACTTAGATCCGGAGCACAACATCGCCCAGTGATTCCAGGCCCCTGGGAGGCAAGGCTCGCCACGACTAGAGCCAGGTCCTTTTCAGTGGTGGCCCCTACCTAGTGGAAAGAGCTCCCAGAGGAGATCAGGGCCCTGCGGGACCTTATGCAGTTCCGCAGTTCCGCAGGGCCTGCAAGATGGAGCTCTTCTGCCAGGCTTTCACATAGGGGCCACCACTACCACCACCACCAATGATGTGGACAACATCGGGGTTAAGGATGGCCCGGGAAGATCTGCCACAATTTTGTGCGACTGAGATCACTGGACTTACTTGCTTGGGATCAGCTATAGGACAACATCATCCCCAGAGAACTGTCCGTTTACCATCATTGCATATATTCGGGGACCATCCTTATCATTGTTGTTTGTGATTAATTGTTATTAATGTTTTTATTGCTTTTATCCTGTTTTATATGGGCTTTGCCCCTTGTAAGCCGCCCTGAGCCCGTTTCGCGGGGAGGGCGGGGTAAAAATCCCAATAAATAAATAAATCATGCCAGTTAATAGCAAAAGTATAGCTGTTTATTAATATTCATTATTCTGTTGCCTGAATGTTTTGTTTAAATAATTCAAGATAAATTCAGACTAAAGTTCAAACTACATACATTTTTCTCACATCATCCCCGGTTCTGCCATGGGGACTTTGAATCAGATGTGTGCTCAGAATTCGGTTTCTCCCAAGTGTGTGTTGCCTGCTTCATATTGCAACTACAGCACTTGGGGAGAGGATGTTTAAATGTACCCCCTGCATCGCTTTCTTAACCTGAAACAGCCCCAGGGAGCCACTATTTGCCTCACTAGAGGCCATGCATGTATTGATACATCTCATGTAAGTTTTCCCAGTAGGGCAAATAGTGGTTATCAAAAACACAAGCCTGGGTCACCAGCAGAGGTCATTTCGGGGGGGAACGTGGGGGAACACAGTTCCCCCGGGTGAGGTAAGAGGATGCAGGAGAAGAGGGAGGGTAAGTTGCTTCCTCCCTGCCTGTCCCCACCCCTGCCTACCTGGAACCAGGGAGGGACTTCGCGGGACTTTCTTGCATTCCCGCCGGCCTTGCAGGTCCACCGCCGGGCCCCTCATGGGGCTCGGCAGTGGAGCTGCAAGGCTGGCGGTGGCGGCCGGGACTGTTGGGGGCGGGGTGTGTGGCCTTATGACACATTTCCGGTGATGTCAGGGGGTGTGGCCTTATGACACACTTCTGGTGATATCAGGGGGTGTGGCATATGCTAATGAGTTATGCTAATGAGTTCCCTTAGCTCTTTTTCTATGAAATGACCCCTGATCACCACTCCTTTTGCAAGTGAGCAGCACCCAGCCCGATGGGTCCCTGAGGTTAAATGCACACAAATAAAGCAGACCTTTGTAAAAATGTATAAAAGTTTACTGAACAGACTTTTAAAAAACAGAATATTATTATGCAGCACAGTCTCCACCACTTAGCAGCAAAGAAAACAACAAAGCTAACTTTCTATCTAATACATTCAGTAACCTGGTATTAGATGACACACCTTCTTAGAATTGAAGAGTCCAAGCTAGAGGCTTAAGTGTTCTCTACACAGCTATCCTTCAAGAAGACAAAGAAGATGAAGATGAAGAAGATGGAGGAGGAGGAGTTGGTTTTTATACCCTGCTTTTCACTACCCAAGGGAGTCTCAGAGTGGCTTACAATCGCCTTCCCTTCCTCTCCCCACAACAGACACCCTGTGAGGTAGGAGGGGCTGAGAGAGCTCTGCGAGAACTGCTCTTGGGAGAATAGCTCTGAGAGAACTGTGACTGACCCAAGGTCACCCAGCTGGCTTCATGTGGAGGAGTGGGAAATGAAACCCAGTTCTCCAGATTAGAGTACACTGCTCTTAACCACTACAAGCTCTCATATAGCCATAGCATGGCAAAATAATAAAGTTAGCATGGCTTCCCTCTGGCCTATGGCCTAATTATGCCTTTTGCCATCTGGCACCAGGTGGTCTCCCAAACCCAATCAGGGACCTCACTTGATGGAACTCTCCAGAAGATGTTGATATCCACTTCTGCTTCCCCCTCCCATCCAGTCACACAGCTGAACATAGGTTCTCACAATTAACCAATTACCACATTCTTGAAGCCAGCTTTGAAAGAGATAATGTCAGCAGGGCCCAGTTACAGACACCTTCAAGCTGGAGCAGGCCTACTAATAATCATGTTAACCCTTGTGGGGAATCAGGGTGCTTTGCCTCTCAGTGGTTCTCCCTGGCTGTTTCAGGACACAAAAAGCTTAAAACCCCTCTTCCTATGTACTCTGATCAGAACCCCACATATCTGGGAACTGAGCTATGAGCATGGGACTCACAGTGTATGCCAGACACAAAATCCAGAGAGGTATGGGGGAAATGGAGAGCCCAGGCCTCAGAGGAGGAGGGACAGAATCAGGAGATTAACATTCCCAACAGTCACAGTCAAACAAATTAGACCTTTACTGTATACCTTAAAGTTCACCTCCTTTCACACACGTCTCCCCAGTTATTATCTTTAATGGAGATCATTCTCTGGGTACCCCCACACTTGGGACAATAAGTTGCTATGAGAGAAAGGTGCCCAATATACGGTACCCAGGTCCCGGTCACACAGGCCGGAAAAAGCGGGGGGGGGGAGCGTGGCTGTTTGCCCTGGAGCAAAATAACGTGCAGCCGCCCGATCACACGTCCCTTCGAGGTCCCGTGGTTAGGGGGTGAGGTGCCAATCACACGGCTATCCAGCAGTGTGGCAAAGAAGCGGCACAGCGTGATCACAGCAGCAATCGCTAGGCACCGCTCCCATGGCAAACGGGTGTTTGTTTTACCGCAGTGTGTGCGCATGCGCTGTTGTGCGCTTTTGCGCATCCTGCGGAGACTTGGGGGGGAACCCTTGTTTGTGAAGGAACATTGGTGAGCGCCGGATGCCACGGGAGTCCACCGGAAACGCAATCAGCCCGCCCTTGCCCCACAGTGTCAGGAAACCAGTACCTCGTAGGTACTTGTTTTTTAGTCTGCATCTTCGGCGGGACGCCATGGGATAGCCACGGGAGCACTATGCTTCCCAGATGTTGCGGTATGATCACGCCTGGAAAATCCGCCTATCATCCGTACCTTTAGCACGGCAAATGCTCCGTGTGACAGTTAGGTTTTCCAGCTCTGGGTTTGAAAATACTTGGATATTTGGGGGGTGGAACCTGGGGAGTTAAGGTTTTGGGGACTATATTGCCTTGGAGTCCACCTTCCAAACCAGCCATTTTCTCTAGGGCAACTGATCTCTGTAACCTGGAGAACAGTTGTAACACCAGATCTCCAGCCACCACCTGGAGGCTGGCAACCCTAGGTGCCCTCCCAGCATCTGTTTGCCTTTAATTTTTTATGGTAAAGATGTTTATGTTTTCCATAGCATGCTGAAGTGTTGGTTTTGTTGTCTTTGGTCGCTTCCTTTGATGTTTCAGTAACTAGTGATGTTATTGATGTGGTTATTTCCTATGTTGGATTTTCTTGCAATCGGCCTTAAGAACTTTTTGCTGGGAGAAGTGTAGAACTACATTAAATAATAAATAAATATGATCTTGTGACACAAGTGATTTGTTCCAGGTCAGTCTTTCTTTCCAGAGTGTTTCTTTACCAATTGCTGCTCTCTCGGGAAAGCTTTTAAAAATATATATATATATATTCCATATAAATAGCATTTCCGCAGTCAGCATCTAATTCGGTTCTCATAGAAACTGTACATTTACAGGTTCTTTCTGGTGCTCTGCAAATTGCAAAGCTACTGTGCGACTGACCTGTGATTGATCTGCTATTAACTAGTGTAGGGGGGAGGCATTGTATTTTCTTCTATTACTTTCCCCTTTAGAGTAAGCTCTGTGTAAAGCTGAAGGAAATTCACAACATTCTGAACTGAAGTACTCCCTAACTCATCACCAGACAATATAGTGGATGATCTTTCTTTCTGATATATGGGAAATAGTTAATGAAGATGGCCTAAGAGCACTAGATTGTGGATTTAGAGTTCTGCATGCAAAACCTGATTGCTTTGCATATGATGCAAGGTCCTTTTTATGTTGTACTAGGAATAAGGCCCGTTGTGGAAATAAATACGAGCTCTAGAAAGAGGCTCTGGGAGAGTGCCAAGGCCTTGGGCACTCAGTGTCAATGTGCTGTGGTGACCTCAGCAGGGTATAATGACACAGAGTCCCCCATTTTCTCCAGAGGAACTGATCTCTGCTGCCTGAAGAGCAGCTGTAATTTTCAGTGATCTCCAGCCCTGACCTGGAGATTGGCAACAATTGTTATCCAGGAAGAAATGGCTGGTTTGGGGGTGGAGTCTATGGCATTGTACCTGTCTGAGGTCCCACCCCTCCTCAAACCTCACCCTCTCCAGGCTCCACCCCTCAAATCTCCTTTCTGGCCAAGCATCAACCTACCATTGTCTGCCCCTTTCTGGCCAAGCATCAACCTACCATTATTTACACAGTTATGGAGCACACACACACTGTAGGAGTAAGCACACACCATGAGGTTATGGGCTCAGGATAGGATCATTCCTTAGACTGGCCTCTGGCTGTACTTCAGCCTCTCTCTCTTGCCCAAGTGAGCAGGAAAACTTCCATTCATTCCCCAGTCCAGCCAACTATGGAGTGGCTGAATTTCTGCTGCTCCCAGGGATGAAGACTGCCTTGAGATAGTCCCTGTTTTCCTGCACTTTTGGCCTTGGGGCAGCTGGGAACTGCAGGCCAGCAGATGAGGAAGCCCCATTCAACCCAGTGAGTGATACCCCTGCAGGCCTCTCTCTGGAACTACCTTTGTTGTTATATTTTTTCTCTACAAAGACAAACTATGGATCCATTATCTCTATGAAATACATTCAAGAACAGCTCTTTTCTGTACATTCCTGCCAGTACGTAGATATTATTTAAATTGTAAAACATTGATAAAGAGGGCTGATCCTGTGTCATGCCCTTCTTAAAATTTATGCTTTTTTAAAGTTCCTGGGTAATCCCTCTGATATGGTTAGGAGAAAAAATAATAATAACACTTTCTGGTTGTTTAGGATTGAATACACCAAAAGAATGATAATCTGTTATACAGTTAAGTTTCATTGTTTCATCTGGCAGTGTTGATTATTATATCAGACCAGGGAGATTTTCAAAAATGGTATACAGTTCTATATTGCAAACTATGACACTTTCCATACACATCACACTCTCGTAAGTAGATATTATTTAAATTGTAAAATATTGATAAAGGGGGCTGATCCTGTGTCATGCCCTTCTTAAAATTTATGCTTTTTTAAAGTTCCTGGGTAATCTGTGACCTTTCTAAAGGTCTGCTTTGTTATTAGTATTTATGTTTATTAATCTTGTTCAAAATAATATTGTCAGGTTTATAAAATATGCATCCTTCAGTCAGAGCAAGTACTCCACTGAAATTACTATTTCCTAGTAAAATCTGTTAAGAAACCTTTTGGTCTTTTTTAACCAAACGGTGTTTAGTTGCTGTTATGTCTGCACCTATCATTAGTGAAGCTAAACTGAGGCTATCATACTATGGACACATTATGGGAATGTAAGACTCATTGGAAAAGATAATAATGCTACAAAAAGTCAAAGACAGTAGGAAAACAGGAAGATCCAACATGAGATGGATTGACTCAATGAAACCCAGGGCATAAACCATCTTGCAGCTTCAGTGATCCTTATAGAAGTCCTCAAGCGTTTCTCAGAGTATAAAAACAATTACAAGTTTGAACCCCCTCATTTAAAAGCTTGGGGGGGAAATGTTTTTTGCCTGGCACCTAAAAGAGTAGAGTTTGTCATCAGGTAAACCTCAAAGAGTGGGGCATTCCACAGGAGACACTCATCAGTGGTTGTCTATGCAGTCAAACAAGTCCTCCACCTTCCTCTATGGTGGGACCTTCATAGCAGTTTAGTGAAGCCTTGAGATGTAGGAGTGATCCTCCTACCTCTTCTGAGCATAGGCAGGCAAGTAAATGGAGATGGCCTTAAATTCATGGGAAAGCTCTCTGCAGCAGACCTGACCATATGCAGTTCCTAACATGTGACTGCACAGTCCACTCCATGAACATCACGGCAATCTTCTTTGTCACTCTGAGCCAAAGAGCTTCATCTTTTACGGGCCTGTTTTCCTTTGCATATTTCTTGACTGCAGCATTTGTAAAGTATTCTTTGATGGAAGTATATCAAGTCAGGGCTCTTTTAATGTGTGCCAAGTACAACTATGAGATGATGCTTAAAATTTGGAACTCGTGTAACATAAAACTTGAAATCCTTCTTCACATAAATATAATTGCACAGCTCTTTTTCCAGTCCAAAGTACTGCCGTGCAATGTGAGATTTTTTAAGTAATGATAATCTCGCCCATCTGTGGCATTCTTCTGAATTACTGAGAGCCAGCGCGGTGTAGTGGTTAAAGTGTCAGACTGGGATCTAGAAGACCCAGCTATGAATATCCACTTTGCAAGGGAAGCTTGGTGGGTGCCCTCGGCACCAGCCACTCTCCTGCAGCCTCACCTACCTCAAAGGGTTGTTGAGAAGATAAAACGGAGGAGAGGAGAATGACTGATCCCCATTAGGGAGGAAGGCGGGGTATAAATTAAGGAGGAAGAGGAGGAGGAGGAGGAACCCCACCCTTCACTCGGAGTCTCAGAGCGGCTTACAAACGCCTTTCCCTTCCCCTTCCCACAACAGACACCCTGTGAGGTAGATGGGGCTGAGAGAGCTCTTTCGAGGACTGCTCCTGAGAGAACAGCTCTGAGAGAACTTGTGACTGACCCAAGGTCACACCGGCAGCTGCACATGGAGGAGTGGGGAATCAAACTCAGTTCTCCCAGATAAGAGTTTGTGCTCTTAAAGAAATAAAAGGTGTGGTGGTGGTGGAAAGTGCTGTCAAGTCACAGCCAATTTAGGATGACCCTGTAGGATTTTCAAGGCAGGAGACATTCAGAAGTAGTTTGCTATTGCGTGGCTCTGTGTAGCAGCCCAGGACTTCTTTGGTGGCCTCCCACCCATGTACTAACCAGGGCCGACCCTGCTTAGCTTCTGAGATCTGATGAGGTCAGGCTAGCTTGGGCCATTCAGGTCAGGGAATGGGGAAGGTACAAACAGAAAACGGAGAGACAAGGATGTAACAAATTGTTTGGGGGTGATTTTTTTTTCACCTGGAAGGGACCTGCGAGTGCACTTCCTCCAGAGACAGCATTTGGAAATATCACTGCTCTCTTTGTCCTAGGGACTTCAGAGCTATTAAGACTACTCCCCGTTTTCCTCTTAGCTCTATTTCAGTACATAGCAACCTACACACCTCTTTACTCCAAGTAAAAGGAAGAAGAGCTGCTGTGTTTTAACAGGACCTGCATTAGCTGAAGAACTGCATAAGCCCATTCGTGAACTGGAATGAAGTGCATGTGCTCTAATGGCAATACATTCTCACAGCCAAGGGACAAGGAAGTACGGGGGGGGGGACCTTTTCAGCAGCTGTAACTCTATGAAACAATTACTGACCTCTAGAAAAACTGCCAACCTAGCAGTTCGAAAGCAAGAAATTGCAAGTAGATAAATAGGTACCACTTCAGTGGGAAGGTAACAGCGTTCCATGCGCCTTGGTGTTTAGTCATACCGGCCACATGACCACAGAAATGTCTTCGGACAGCGCTGGCTCTTTGGCTTTGAAACGGAGATGAGCACCACAACCCTACAGTTGGATTCGACTGGCTATCAAGCAAGGGAACCTTTACCTTTACTTTTTAGAAAAACTATTCCATACATATATAGTAAGCAGGGGTGTGCGGAAGGGCCACAAATGTAATTGCAGAATATGGCAAAAGTCTCAAGGGAAAGAAAGAGGGAGGAACCAAGGTCTGGGGGGGGGGAGTGCCAAAGCCAACCAGGAAAGATGGCAGTTTTTTACCTCTTCAGCTACATTCCATCTTTCTAGGATGGGTATACATTTCCATCATTCGCAGGCATTTCATTAATTTCATTTCAATTTTTTAAATATATAAACAGTTTCTTGAAAGTTCTTGGAAACCAGTAACAACCTACTGCCCAATGATAAAAAAAATTATTTTGCCAGAATGCAAGGGTTTAGTTCTTTTAGTGCGAATCAAACATACTTTGTGTTGTGAAAAGAGGCATTTGTGAACACATGTTTTGAAGCTAGAAACAAGACTCCCGTGCCATATGCTCATGGAGTTGCTGCCGCCACCCAGCCTGGTTGTGTTCTGGTGTAACATGGTGAATTTCAAGGACCATCAGGCAACTTGTGGATTTTGAAAACAATATTGAAAATGAATCTTCTGTGCAGAATTTTAATAAGAGGCTAGCGTGAGAAATAAGATGGACATACCTTGCCTGTGGATATGCCAATTAATTGTGTGTAAAGTGCCATCCAGTTGCAGATTACTTATGGTGACCCTGTAGTTTTTTCAAGGCAAGAGACAAACAGAGCTGGTCTGCCATTGCCTTCCTCTGCACAGCAACCCTGGAATCCCTTGGTGGTCTCCCATCCAAATATGTGATGACCCTGCTTAGCTTCCAAGATCTGATGAGATCAGGCTAACCTGGCCCATCCAGGTCGGGGCACTACACTAGGGCAAAGATGCCCAATTTGACTTTGTCCATGGGTTCGGCTTGCTTAAATTAGTACATGACTAGCATAGACAGTGGGGAGACGAGTACAATTACATGTCTGGGAAATCCTACTAAAAATAGACTGTGCATCATGATAAGTTAGAGTGGGGTAAACAAAGGGCAGTTTCCTTGACCTGCTGCAGTTATATGAAAGTCACAAGACAACTTGCTCTGCCTTGTACATATGCTGAATCAGTGATCATAACCACCGATGATTCTCCAGCACAGTCAAGAAGAAGCCATGCTGCACACTGCATTCTTAACACTGGGAACTCGGGGATTAAATACATCTGTAGCTAAGCTTATTTCCCTATCCACACTGCCAGTACTCTGTTAAATTTAGCATATATTCACAGAATGCAAATGAAGATAAATTATATTGTTGGGGCTTTTCTTAGGACACAGTTTAACAGCTATTTCTTCCTGATAATCTTCTCATTTATTGATGTAGCAAAAAGTAATCATCCCAACAAAAGCAGCTTGCTCTGAATCAGTCTCATTTCTAATTGTCTGGCTCACTGTGTGCACTTCTTTTCTTTGGTACATCTTCTGAAACGCATGGCTCTTGAGAGCCGCAAGATGAAAGATCTCTCTATGCAAAAAAAAAGGCACAAAGGAAAAGCTGGAGAAGACAGAAGGGAGTAGAAATTTGTTTAAAAGATATGGGCATAAGATAACTGCAGAATCCATCTGGCAACACACTCATATGTACATAGGAATACTTAAACAGAGAAATATATAGAAACTAAGTTTCTATAATTATACAATATTTTTGAAAAAATAATTGTTATTAGATTATCAAAGATGCACCCAGAGATTCCAGAGGCTGTTATGCAAACACGGGTATCCCAATACTGAGATTAGTCTTTGCTCTAATAAGTGCTGGATCATTTATACGTGGAGGCTCCCTGTCCATTGCAATGGAAAGAAATAATCCATATTCACAAAGCAATAGGAGACTATTCTAAATATACCAAGTACCTCTGAAAATCATGCATGTAGGTATGCATGATCTCATACATGTATGTTCAGCTCTTGGCAGCGTACAGTACAATCCTAAACAGAATTACACTGGCAACCTCTTGTCAAATGAGTGTGCATTTATCAGTTAAGTGTAACTTTGGCCTTCACACATGATAGTAGACACCATAGTACATGTTTTCCCCATCTATCAGAATTTATTTAGTCATGCATATACATGAAGATCCTATTATTTTAACCCATGTTAAAAAGAAACTTGACATATATCCAGGTTTATAGTGAGACTGCAGCACAATGCAGTCTAAATGAACAGGTCATGATTTTTCAATGCCTAAAGCAGAGATCTATTCCTGCTCTTGAGATCTTTCTAATTGGAGATGCTAGGGGCTGAAGTTTGGGCTTCTCCATGCAAAACTTGGAGTTCGAGTAGGCTTGGAAGCACTCCACTCCAATCCCAGATGCATAAGGGCATGATTAATAAGTGGTAAGGGGGAAAGCACTCTGCACAACCACAGGAACAACAAAAGAAGCTCTCAAGACAACTGCAAAAGCAGGCTGGTTATATAAACGTAACTGGTGAAACAGTAATTCTCTTCCTAAAGTGCCACACTAGTGGTTGTGTGAACTGGCATAATGGATAAGAGGAATAAGGGGAAACATTTTAAAATCAGGGTCTTTGGTTCTGGGTCTGATTTCTTCTGTAAGAACCTGTATGGTCAAGTCAGAGCAGACTCAGGATGACCCTGCGGGGCTTTCAAGGCAAGAGACCTCCAGAGGTGGTTTTGCCATTGCTTGCCTCTGCCTCCCATCCAAGTAGCAACCAGGGCTGACCCTGCTTAGCTTCCAAGATCTGACATGATCAGGCTAGCCTGGGCTATTCAGGTCAGACTAGGAACCTGTAAATACGGGAAAGTCAGGAATATTTTTAAACAAGCTTTTAATCGGAACATCCATAAAATCTTGCAGGAGGGGATCTAATCTGGTCCAGAACACCTAATGTAATGGAGGATACTGATTAATTTGTATGGATGCCTCCTCACAAAGTAGTCCCCTAACTCCTGTGAGAACCTTTTTCAAATACTGTTGTGACACTATTGTCCTGAGAGTATACAGGAACATACAAAAGAGCCAGTTTGGTGCAGTGGTTAAGTGTGCGGAGTCTAGTCTGGGAGAACCGGGTTTGATTCCCCACTCCTCCACTTGCACCTGCTGATGTGACCTTGGGTCAGTCACAAGCTCTGGCACAGCTGTTCCTGAAAGAGCAGTTTGTGTCAGAGTTCTCTCAGCCCCACCCACCTCACAGGGTGTCTGTTGTGGGGAGGGGAAGGGAAAGGAGTTTGTAAGCCGCTCTGAGACTCCAAGTGAAGTGGCGGGGTATAAATCCAATCTCTTCTCTTCTCCTCTACAATAGACACTGCCTGTTCTGCAGTGGGATTTTTCACACTCAGGGCATTCCCTTCTTTAATCTGCTCTTTAAATGTTACAGATGCTTTGGTCCTACAGCACTTGCTATCCTGTGATTTATGGAAATAAAAAAGCCATCCATTATGCTGCATGAGGCACTGACCAAACCTGGTTCATAACAAATAGTCACTTGTGCCCAATTGGCAATACCTCCCAGGGACGAGACATACCCAAACATATCAATCAAACTGTGTATAGCCACATCATATCCTTTTCCCTAACATGTTTGCAGATATGTGCTTTCCCTTCACACTTTTCTTTCACTTTTGCATGCTCACCAGATGTGTGCAATGGTCAATCCTTGTTTCCAACCTCTGTGCACTCATCTGAAGGTTTAAGTATGTGCACATATACAGGCTTTCTCTGTGGTTGGAAACACTGCAAAGAACATGTTCCCCAACTGTGTGCATATTTGGAACTATGTAATGACTCCATTCAGACTTTTGGCTGTGCCTTATTCAGATATTCGCATTCTGTACAACTCTATGCATGTGGAGAGGAATGGGGCTGTGCTGGTTGGCCAAGCCCCCCCCCCCCATGTCAGGGCATGGAAACAAATGCCTGCAGGAATCCCTTTTTGTTGTTGTTCAGTCGCACAGTCAAGTCCAACTCTTCACGACCCCATGGACCACATCACGCCAGGCCCTCCTGTCTTCCATCATGCTCCGGAGTTTGCTTACATTCCAGGTTCCTATGCAGTATTGTTCTTTGCAGCATTGGACTTTCCTTTCACCATCAGACACATCCACAGCTGAGCATCCTTTCGGCTTTGGCCCAGCCACTTCACTCTTTCTGGGGTTACTTGTACTTGCCCTCTGCTCTTCCCCAGTAGCATATTGGACACCTTCCGACCTGAGGGGCTCATCTTCCGGCGTCATATCTTGTAGCCTTTTGTTACATGGGGTTTTCTTGGCAAGGATACTGGAGTGGGTTGCCATTTCCTTCTCCAGTGGATCACATTTTGTCTGAGTTCTCTGCTGTGGCCTGTCCATCCTGGGTGGCCCTCCACGGCATAGCCCACAGCCTCATCAAACCACACAAGCCTCCTGGCCACATCAAGGCAGCAGGAAGCCCTAGGCACATATAAATTGAAAGGTGCAAGCTTGAACTCTGCAAAAATAGGGTCCCAATCACTTTGCAAAACCTCTGGGCTCAGAAGCGTAGGACTCCTGCAGCCAGCTTGGCCTAGTGGTTAAGAGTGGCAGAGTCTAACCGGGAGAACCGGGTTTGATTCCCCACTCCTCATTCACATGCAGCCAGCTGGGTGACCTTGGGTCTGACTTACCCGGTGCTCTCAGAGCTCCCTCCGCCCCACCTACCTCACCGGGTGTCTGTTGTGGGGAGAGGGAGGGAAGGGGATTGTAAGCCGCTCTGAGACTCCATCAGGTAGAGAAAGGTAAAAGGTAAAGGTTTCCCTTGCTCGAAAGCCAGTTGAGTCCGACTCTAGGGTTGTGGTGCTCATCTCCGTTTCAAAGCCGAAGAGCCAGCGCTGTCCGAAGACGTTTCCGTGGTCATGTGGCCGGCAAGACTAAACACCAAGGCGCACGGAACGCTGTTGTAGCCTGCAGTTCAGTCTTAAACACTTGAGCCACCGCAGCTCCTCAGGTAGAGAAAAGCGGGGTATAAATCCAATCTCTCCTCCTCCTCCTTCTCCCTGATTCCAGTAGCCGGGCCAGCCAAGAGCAAATCCCTTCTCCTCTGGGTAGCTGAAAGCGGGCGCACCCTGGACAGCCCAAGCCGGTCGAGGGAAGAGGCAGGCGTCGCCGCCGCCGCCGCCGCAGCAGCAGGTGTGTTGCTCCCACTCCCCTCCTGACACTGTTGCCGCTGAGCACGGACGGGTCGCCTGGGCCGGTTGGCCGCGTTGACCTTCCCCTTCAACCCTAACTTGCCTTAAGACCCCCGCCCGAGGAGCCGCCGGCCAACAGCCCGCCCCCCGCCTCACACACCCCTCG
>NW_015161425.1:17323-17961 GCF_001447785.1 Gekko japonicus
CCCCCCGCCTCACACCCACCCCGCCCCCCCCCCGCCCGCGGTCCCTGTCTCCGCTGCCCTTCCCGCGAACAATGCCCAAGCCGCGCGCGCACCCCACCCCCTCCCCTCCTCCCTCCCTCCCTCCCTCGCAGTCCAGGACGCAGCAGAGCCGACGGAAGCGGCGGCGGCGGCGGCAGCAGCAGCGGCAGTTCCCACCTCAGAGGGAGCCATCGAGAGAGGGAGAGGGAGACGCACACCGGCAGCCGAGGCAGAAGCTGGAACGGGAGCGGTGGCGGCGCAGTTGCCTCCCTCCCTCAGCATGTCCCCCCCTTCTCCTCCTCCTCCTCCTCCGCACCAGCGGCCACCGGTGCTCGCAGCAGCCAGCCGGCAGCAGGAGCAGCCCGAGCAGCGGCTGTTCAGCTGCCCAGGGCTTTAACGCCCCCCGTGGGCTCCGCCGCGCCGCCGCCACCGCCCGCCCGCCTTCTCCGGGAAGCGAAGGGTCATGAGCAGGAACTAAGCCGGCTGGCTGGCCGGGGCACGCCTTCCTTCCTTCCTTCCTTCGGTAAGGGGGACCGGGAGCCGACGAGGGGGGAGGAAAGCTGCCCCGTCCCGGGAGGCGGCGAAGAAGTGGAGACCCCGCAGCCGCAAGAGCGAGCGAG
>NW_015161425.1:18215-51827 GCF_001447785.1 Gekko japonicus
CCTCCCCACCCGCCGCCCCCCCCTCGTTTAACCGCGCCGGGCAAGGCGCGCTAATGCGACCGGAGTGGCCCTGGGCGCCGCCCGCCCCCCGATTGTGGCCGCTTTCAAGTGCGGGGGGGGGGAATCCGAAGTCCCTGGCCCGCCTCCGGCTCGTAAAAGTGCGGCGCTCGCTCGCTCGCTCGCTCTGCCCGCCGTTCATCACCTGACGCTTTTGTGTGCCATGAAAAGCCATCACTCGAGAGGCGAGGAGGTTTTTGGAACCTCTCAGAGCATCTCCGTGAACATCGGGAGGGATCGAGCTCGCTTAGACCGGCAGTCTCAAACGACATGCAGGGTGTGTGTGCTTTGGATGCAACCCCCCCCCCCCCCCCCCCCCCGCACTATTTGTTCGGGAGAATAGCAACTGGAAAGGGCGTCTGAGTTTCAGTTTGGGTGTCTTTTTGTTTCCCGTCTTCTGCGCCTTCCTATAGGCAGTGTGTGTCTGCGTGTGTGTGTGTTTGTATGACTTGGCAGTTCAGGGACTTGAATGCAGAAGTTTAGAGAAGCGGTGCTGTCCAATAATTTAAATTAGGTCTTTAAAAATGGCTTTTTGAGGCTTTCCTATTAGCTTTTTTGTTTTTGCTTCTTTCCAGGTTGACTTTTGAGTAGTTAGGCAATTGGGGGGGGGGGGGGTCGGGGCTTGTGACAAGGGGGGGGGGGGATCCGGGCTTGTGAACATCTGCGTGATTGTGTGTTCTTGAGTCTTTCTGTACAGTTGGAAATATATATTTTTTCGATGGGTGGCTATCCTGAGAAAACATTATGGGTTACAGACGTTTTGATAATATGCTCTATATCACTGGTTTACATCTTTTACAGTACTTGCCATTACATCCTTTACATTCATCTGAATTTTTTGTATGTTTAAAATGTCATAGGACATGAGTGATTTAAGGTCATGGTGCTTTAAGGTCATATACATTTCAGCCATTTGGATCCCAGTCACAGATTCACCTAGGTGGACGTAATTCCTGTTAATTTGAATTCTGAACGACTACCCTAATCCTAGGATAGGTGCTTCACTGCAATGTATGGGATTTATTGGCAAGGGGTTCCCTTTAGGACTAAGGGTGCCAGTTGCAACTTATAGGACCAAGGGTGGGAATGAAATGTAAAAAAAAACTAAAAAAAAAAAACCCTAATCCTTTTATTGGTATTTGTTTGAGGTTGAAGAAAGTAGTTCTGATCTTTGACTGTCTGAAAATTAAAACTGAAGCCTATCTGAAAATTAAAAGAATTAATTTAGTAGAAAATGTCAGTTCATGTAAACGGAACTCCTGAGTGATTAAAGTTGAAACAGTGGCAATTGTATATTCAAGTGGAGTGCTCTGAATCTATTCAGAAAATTTGATATGATCATACAGAGTTAAAGAATCTTTAAAAGGACCGCATGCTGTGAGTGTGGGGAACACTTTGCACTTTTTTCTTCCTCAAAGCTCATAAACAGTACAGCTAAGGGACAGTGAGCAATGCGAGCCTGAATAGTTAGATTTCACTGTGTAGAAGATTGTGATATACGGAGTACCTTGCCTCTGATCCTGACTCCTCACATACTCCTCCATACTAAATACAGTAGGGATAAGTCTCACTGAATGATATAGAGGGCGGTATTTAACATCTCCTCTTAGCTTTTTCTGTGTATTCTTTTTTCTAATGACATAGCTCTTAAAAGTACAAATCTGCTTTTTTTTACCGCAGTCAAATTTCTTGCAGCAAGTTAGGACAATAACTACACAGCATTCTTGTATAAACCTTGTGCAGGCTGCACAGGTGATAAAATAATCTACAAATGCATTTGGGCGTATTGTTGCCCTCTTTTCTGATACCAAAAAGTTGCATGTTTGCATTTCTCTGAAGTAGTATTTATATGGGCAAAGAAAATTTCAAGAAATCCGTCAGGAGACATTCTTCATTTTAGAACAGCTATGGGCCCCTGCTTAAGATTGATGTAAGGAAGCAGACCTGTGGAAACAGCTCATATTCTCATATTCGTAGTTCATGTTCTCCCTGTATACCTACTCTTGGACCAAACGTTGTTATCAAGACAATATTAAGGTGGCATGCTACACTGTGTGTCAATCTTCATTCTGTGAATACTGTTTACCAGTAATAATGTTGTCTTTACACATTCGCATGAATGCACGCTGTTTCTTAAAACACGCACAGTGCATATGCACACATATATTCTAACACATTTCCCTGTGTAGCATAAAATTAAAGCAGCTTTTCATATTTTCAGGGCTCTCCTATGCATGCCCACTTTGTTCTTTCATTTTGAGGAACTGATAGTGTATAGTTGATAGGTGTACTAAATAGACCAGAACTTGAACGTAGGTTCTCTCTCTGCATAGTTGTTCTGTGGAATACTTTTGAATTGGTATGTACGTACATATATGAAGGCTGGTTCACACATGCATGTTCATCACTCGCTGACTGCAACCTCAAGTGATTATCTCTTGCGAATTGGCTGTACCATCACAGATTAATCACTAGATGTCAGTCAACTCATATACACAGTACCGTTAAAAGGAAAGTGTTCACAATTTAAAGGGAAAGTTAACAAGTGTTCAATAATCAAGAGGTGGTGAGTGGCCATGAATCAGTGGTAGAGGATCTGCTTTGCATGCAGAAGGACCCAGGTTCAAATTCCGGATTCTTCAGTTAAAAGGATCAGGTAGTAGCTGATGGGAAAGACCTCAGCCTGAGACGCTAAAGGTCCCCTTCCAACCACAGTAGACAATACTGACCTTAACAGACCAATGGTGTGACTCAGTGTACGACAGCTTCATGTGTCTGTGTGATGTATGCACATAAATCAATGTATCATCAATATAGTAGGTAGATTTTGTGGCACGTGTTTAGTCATCCAAGGGAATCTAAGACAGCTGCCTCGGGCACTGTGACCCCACCATGTCCATACAGTAAAAGGAGGAGGTGAAGCTGCCCACACAGGGAGGAAGTGCCCAGCCAGATAGCTCTTTCTCCTTCCCTTCCTCATTTGGGGGGTCGGGGCCACCCACAGTGATTCTGGGATCTCATTCGTGAGTTCTGCCCGGGCCACAGAATCACAAGACTGCCCCCACAGTCATCCATGGACTATGCAGAGCAGGACTTTCCCGCTTCCGCCTCCTGCATCGACAAAGTACGAATCTGCAGTGGGAGGAGACAATCAGTGGAAATTGCTGCCACCTCTTTTGCAAATGGAAAAACCTTGTGGTTAGATACATCAGAGTGACTGTAGTTTGAGAGAGTCTATTTCGTGTAGCCATTCTAATGTATGGGCTAAAGCTGCAGCACCGCCTAAGTTCGTTATGAGTGTGGATGGACTGCAGAGAACTAAATGTACATGTGATGGAGGACTCTCCTTTGTGCCAAACGACAGAATAATATTAAAACAAGTATACATTCAGTTGTAGAAGTCTGTGCAGGAATGACGGGTATGGAAAACATCGGGTATGAGACTTGGAATAGCTCGATTGGCTCCACTGGCAAAGAGCGTTAATCTCTAATTGAAAGAGAGTGATGCGAAAACTATTTGCTGAACTTGGCAGAAAATAGAGTAAGAGAGAGACTTGGCATGGTACAGTACAGCCAATGAAATAGCAGTGGACAGTACTAATGAGAAAAGGAATGTAGGAGATTTGGGTTTCACTAAAGAAACCTAGTTCTGTTTTCACTAGGTAGCTGCTACCTGATCACTCCTTATCCTTTCCGGTTTCCCGGAGGAGTTTTTAAATTGAGTTTCTGTTTCTTACCATGCTAGTGAAGTATGTTTTAAACTGACTTGAAGGGCCATTTTTAAATTCTTTATTCTAATGAAGGTCTTGAATGTTACTTATTAGGGTCCACATCATCTGGTATTTGGATGAATGTATTCCTCTAAGACAGCCGCTAAGCTTTGATGTTCCTAGGTCCCTGCCACACGGGGGTGGGGGGGGGGAGAAGGACGGGCAAAGTGCGGCTTTTAAAAGCCGCACCAAAATAGGCACACCGCGGCGGGATCACATTGATCCCCTGAGCCACGGCACATTCCCTCCCCGGCACGATCAGATGCCGGGGAAAGCCACGGTGGGGAACGGGAGACTGCTGAACTACGCATGTCTGAGCATGCGCAGTTCAGCCAGGAGCCGGGGATGTGCCGGCAGAAGGACGCGCCAGCGATCCCACAGCCGGCCTTGATGCGGCCACGCTGGAAGAACCACCTCAGTAGGTGGTTTATTTTTGCTGCGCCTTTTCGGGGGTTGGGACGGATCGGGGACGGGTGCACACCGCTTCCCAGATGTTGCAGTGAGATCGCGCCCATTTGCTGCAGCCCCAATCTGTCCCTCTCCTGGCCCAAACCTTTACATGTGACCGGGGCCCTAGTTTCCTTTCCCCCAACTTTGGTAAGACATACAGTTCCTGTTATGAAAGAAGACACAGGATGTTTCTTCTGTTAAAAAGCATACATGAGCCCTGACCTGGATAGTCCAGGCAAGCCTGATATCAGATCTCAGGAGCTAAGCAGGGCCAACCCTCGCAAGTACTTGGAAGGGAGACCTCAAAGGAATACCAGGGCTGGGAGGCCAGAGGCAAGCTGTCAAGCCACTTCTCTGAATGTCCTTCGTGCCCCAGTAAGAGTCGCCAGAGGTCTCCATGACTTTCAGGCATGGGTTCGCGTACACACACACACACACACACATATGCAAAAAAAAAAAAACCCAAAAAAGAGCAGATGATACACACTTTCTAATGGAAATAGTTGTATAAGATGACTTTGTCACACACACACACCCCCAAAAAAACAACCCAGTGGGGAGGACAACAGTAACATGGTTAAACTTATTATATTCCAAAAAACCATGTCCCTGTCTTGAGGAACAGATTCCATGGTATTGGTATTTTCAAAGATCCTCATGATTTCTCTACAACACATTATTGCTGATTGCCTCTCAGTTTGGTAGTTCCTGAGTTTTAAGTATGTTCGCCGATAATTTATTTTAAAATCCGAGTTGACAGTGTTGTGTCTGTTACTGTGGAACGGAAGTGGTGGAAACTGGATATAAAGAAACAAAATGGAGAGAGGCTTTCTGACCCAGTGTTGCCAGCTATTCTTATCTTTCTTAGAAAATCTTAACTAAGGCCCCGGTCACGCATGCCAGATAATGCAGGGGGGAGGCGTGGCTCTTTGCGCCCGGACAATTAGACCCACCAGAATGCAATCAGACGCAAAGGCGGCACACCGCAGTTTTGTACGTCAGCGTGTGCACAGCTAGTCTCTGGCCTAGGGCGGAGCTCCAAACAGGGCACCAACTGCCCTGCCACCCTCCCCCCTGCCAAAAGCCCCCACCCTGCCCAAAGCCGCTGCTATTAAAGCTTATCTCACGGCGGCGGCAGCACCCATGCTGCTCTGTGCTGTTGTGCACCCATCCACAGGGCACTCCTGCCTGCCCCAACTCACACGCGGCACGCCTTTTGGTTCTCCATCACTGATTCGCCGCAGCACTACGAGCGCCCCCCATGCCTGGCCCCGAGTGGGCGGTGGAAGGGTGTGTGTGCGCATGCTGGCCAGGGCCAGGGTGCCCTGCGGGGAGGGGGCTGCTCCGACCAGGGAAGAAGAGCCGGCCCAGCGTGGCAGAAGCGGCAGGCAGGGGGGGCGCGCTGCCAAGGGCTGTCTGTCCCCAGCCCCCTCCCAGCCCTGCCCCACAGGTGTCCCGACCATGCCAAGCCTCTGCCCACCCCCCCATCACAGTGGCGGGAGCCCATCCTCCTCCTGGCCAGTCAGGCGGCGACGGGCTCCTTCTCCTTCTTGGCCGACTGGGCATGGTGCGGGGTGGGCGATGGGCTCCCGAAAATGGCCGGCCTGACCCGGAGCCTGGCGAAAAGTGGGGGGTAGACAGGGGGGATGGGCGGGTAGACTCTGCGGTTGGCGGAGCAGGCCGGGGATGCGGGAGGACACGAAAACCCTCTGCAGAACCCTCCTCCTCCTCCTCCCAAGTCTGGTCTTACAGACCCATTGGGCTCCTTCTCTCCAGGCCCCACCTGGAGGCTGGCAACCCCCATAATTGGTGGGCATGTGGGTGGGGGGGTGCCAGAAGGTAGCCCTGCCTAGGGTGCAAAAAAGCCCGGAGCCAGCCCTGCGTGCGCATCAAGCAGAACAGCCGGGGGGAAGCCGCGCGCCGGCACAATCACATGGAACGATTCCGTCGGCAGCCCGTGGCAAACCATTTGCTAGTACAGTTGTTGAGATACTTTTTAACTGCGCAGCTTCAGCGGCATGCCAAGGGTTGGCCACGGGTGTGCTATGCTTGCCAGATGTTGCCAGATGTTGCAGTGTGATCACGCCCTGAAAACCCGCCCAGCATTCCTGGCTCCTGTGGCAAATTCAGTGTGTGAATGGGGCCTAAATGTTATATCAGCCCTGGAGACCTTTGACCTTTGACGACACCCAATGGCTTTTCTCACAATTAGGCATAAGGGTAATGAAAACATATGTTTTCTATGTTACAAAGCTTAGGGTACAATGCTATGCACAATTACTGGGTAAGTCTCACTGGAGTTTATGCCTGAGGAAATGTAATACATTTGGACTTTGAGATGTGTCTGACCTTGTGGATAATGCTATCCAGTTCCTAGCTATTCCTTCATCTGCCCTCTTTTTCATAGAACCAAGTCATTATTTGTGAAATTTATCCTTACAAGAAGTTGGCATAGGTATGCAACCACAAACGCAAAACAAAGGGAGGCAGATATCAAAAGTCCTTGTAGGCTAGGATTCAAGACCAGCACCTGCTAAATAAATAGTGTTGTGGATTCCAGTTTCAAAAGGTGGTGTTTGCTGCCTAAACTGAGAGGCAGTGCACCTGCTTGAATGCTCTTTATCACATTGATTTTAAAGGCACAGGAGTTTCCTTCATGTCACAAACTGGCAGCAAGCCTTGGGCAATTCTTTCTTTCCTTGCCTTGTTTTTGGAAGCAGCAGTTCACCTCAAGCTTATTTCTATAATTAACACAGTCCTATGGCTGTATCTTCCAGAGGCATCTTTGGCACTTCGTTGAGGGGAGATGCACAGTTAACAGCAAGAAGTGGTGAACGAGATAACGTTTGATCATGAATGTTAGAGGCAGCAAATTCAGTGTTATGATTTGGCAATTATCCCCAGGCTCCTAAATATCAGTGCTTGAGTAAACAGCAGTATAATTTTTTACAATTCTAGTTATAAAAATCTCACATCATCTACCTTTGCAGTTGACTTGGTGAAAGCCAGTATACAAGAAAGAAACAGAAACAATCAAGGGACTCAGCTGCCTTTCTTTTTGTAAGTCAGTTTGTAGGTTTCATCACTAAGAGGGGGGGGGGAAATCACCTTGCACACTGGAAATACCCATGAAAGAGTGGTTAAGAAGGGAATACTATTAGGAACAGCTTGGAAGGAAGTGAACACAAATAATATAATTCCCACTTACTGTTTCACAAATTGTTGGAATAGTCTTCCACAACATGGTTAATTTGTCTTGTGAATGGCTTATTAGGCATTTATTTATTTATTTATTTTGGGATTTATATCCCTCCCTACCCGTGCGGCCCAGGGCGGCGAACAAGCGGCAACGCCGGAAATAAAACATAAGTTACAATTAAAACATCAGTAATACAAGCATCATTTGATCTTTGTCTTGTTTAATTATTAAAGATTAGCACAGCAGTCTATGCACACTATTTAGCCAAAATAATGATGTTCAGTCCCTAAAATCTGAGCATCACTGGTGCAGAAGCAAGTGTGTGTGCAGCCTGTGATAAACTTTTACACCTTCATCATGCTTAATTTTGCAGATTTGTGGAATACAATAAAAAGAATGCCAGAGTGCAATTTTTGAGAGTGGTATTATTTAAATCAGTATTATACAGTTAATTATACTAGGAAACTATGCTGTAAAATGGATTCATGAAAATAATCAAGAAAGATTTTCTTTCTTCCCACAAGTTTATATTTAAAAGGTCCCTTTATTCCATCTTTGTTGCATGCTAGCATGACTAAGTTACTATTCCACATAAGAACATAAGAGAACATAAGAAAAGCCAATGTTGGATCAGGCCAATGGCCCATCCAGTCCAACACTCTGTCACATAGTGGCCAAAAATACCAGGTGCCATCAGGAGGTCCACCAGTGGGGCCAGAACTCCAGAAGCCCTCCCACTGTTCCCCCCCAGCACCAAAACACACTTAACATGGAAGTGCCATCAACAGTGTGAGATCTCAGTAGATACGCATAATATTGGGCCTTAAGATACTACCTAGGGTGGGAAAACAGAAATATGAAAAGGTCCAGATAATAGTCATGTACAGTGAATTGCAAATAGGCCCAATGGACAATGCTGCTTTGGGGGAGGTGGAAAACCCACTTAGCCCAAAACTAGGGTTACCACGGGCATGTATAGTTTCCACGTATAACCTCTTTCAGATAAGTGAATGGAAGCCATGCATCCATGTGGAGGAGAGGTGAACATAAAATGGAGCAGAGAAGAATGATTTAAGCCGGTTTGGGTTGTGATTGGGGGGAAAGGTGAGGTATAAATGAAAGGGGGGAAACTAGCAGGCATTGTAGTATGCACAAGATTTGTCTGTCTCCTGATATATGGGGGGGGAGGCATCAGCTGAAAGGGAGACCGTGAAGTGTGCAGTGAGTCTCAAAATCCAATTGCATCCTACATAGGTCCTTGTAGTATATGGGCCCTTGCTGACCTACCAAAATGATGGGCATTTTGTTAGTATCATTATATGAAAGCCAGCTCCAAAAGTTCCATCAAAATCCAGGAGCTATAATAGTTGTAAACCTGAAATATTCTTGTTTCCCAGAATTATATTAGCCCTGTATAGGGTTTATTGTATTTTTTTAGAATATCCTGTATGGATGTGGTTATTAATGTGACTTCACTATAAGCAAGAATTTAGATAACAGCCCTTCAAGTATAATTTTATGGATGAGCTCTTCTCCCTCAGAGGTCTCTGTAGAGTCCACATTTGAAGTGCAGTAGGACACTGGGGGAACTGTGGTCTTGAAGTTGAATCACAATGTTTTATGTTAATGTTATAAAAATTAACTTTTGCAGAATCATAGCTGTAAGGGTTTGTTATTATTTCTACACGGTATTGCAGTGCATATGGGTGTAAGTGTAGGCAAAAGCTGCCATTTTAAAGGACATCAGTCATGATGGCATTTTAGAGAATGTGTCATAATCCTAGATGTATAAATTAATTTCATCCTTAGTGGTGGGCACATCTTTTACTTTACAGTGCAGAGTGGTGAGGCTCCCTCCCCGGTGCCTAATTGAACCTCAGGGATTCTTAGACGTTAATAAGACTTCTTGCTGCTTTCCTGGTATCTCTGAGATTAATATAAGAAACTCTTCATCGCCAGCAAGGCGGGAAGCAGCTCAAGTGGTTTCCTGCTCATATTCATACTGGAACCTGAGCTCGGCACAGCATGGGACAAAACCCCATCCTCTCACTCAAGAGAAGGGGCGGGGTGAAGGCAAGTTTGGCTGGCTGTTAAGGCCAGCTCTAATTTATAGGCTCTCTTCCTTAGAGAACCAGTTTAGTATAGTGGTTAACAGCGGTGGACTCTAATCCGGAGAACCAGGTTTGAGTCCCCACTCCTCCGCATGCAGCCAGCTGGGTGACCTTGGGTCAGTCACAGTTCTCTCAGAGCTCTCTCAGCCCCACCTATCTGACAGGGTGTCTGTTGTGAGGAGGGGAGGGAAAGAAGATTGTAAGCTGCTCTGAGACTCTGAGTGAATGGGTGGGATATAAATCCAACTCTTCTTCTTCTTCTTTCCCTTTGGCAGCATGGTTTAGCAGTTAAACTGTCAGACAATGGCCCATTCTGCATCTAGCATTAGCTCCGCTGTTTTACCAAACCCATGTTGGAACAGAAATTCCCTTCTACATTGTATGCCGATTTCACTTACTTTGATCTCTCCGTTTTATGGTACTGTCTGCATAGATTTATGGCCATCTTATGGCCACTCAGGGGTGACTCTGCAATCAGTACAGCATTGGCCTGGAGTATTTGAATGTGGTTTTGAGCCGCATCTTTTTCTGTCCCATTGTGGGTTTGGTAAAACAACGGAGCGAATGCTAGATGCAGAATGGGCCTAAGCCACGGAAGCTTTGCTGGGTGAACTGGGGCCTGTTACACACTGTCAGCCTAACCAGCATGCAGGATTGTCAAGAGGATAAAATGGAGTGGAGTACTTAACTGCCTTTGGGTCCCCATTGGGGAGAAAAGTGGGCTATAAATTAAGGAAATAAATAAGCAGAAGAGAGTACCATAAGCAAGTAGAGTGTATTCATTGTTTGGCTTTTGTATCAGCACCGCTATTTCTTCCATCATCTTACATGACATGCTAAGAAGACCACATTCCACCAACTCCTTGCAGTGTTTGTAGATGCATGGAGCAAGGGTCACTGCTGGGTGTGTGTGCAGGGGAGGTAGTTGTGAATTTCCTGCATTGTGCAGGGGGGGCTGGGCTAGATTACCCTGGAGGTCCCTTCCAACTCTGTGATTCTGTGCCCTGGACTGTCAGTGAACCACCACTGTAAGGAATCAAGGTCAGTGCAGTGCCACCATTGTGCCTGCAGTACCCATTACCGGCAGAGTCCTGATGCTAGCTGAGAACCGCGGGAAGAAAGGGCAGGAGGAGCAGAGGCATGGTGAGGCAGGAACAAGGTTCCATAGGAATCCTGTGGGCTTCTTCTCTCCTCCAAGTTAAAATGGGCTTACTGCAGAGTGCCCCAGGTGACTGCTCCCTCTTTGCTTCCACAACTGCAAGGCAGGGTTGGAATCCAGCTACTGCAGCTGCCAGTCATAGAACAATGTCAGGAGTATACAACGCCCAGCAAGGTAAGTTCCCCTCACATATCCAGATGATTAGTGTAGGGCTACATCACTTTCACCCCATGTCCAGATTACTGTGAAGATCTTGTTGTTGTTGTTCAGTCGCACAGTCGTGTCCGACTCTTTGCGACCCCATGGACCAGATCACACCAGGCCTTCCTGTCTTCCGCCGTCCTCTGAAGTTTGCTCAATTTCATGTCCGTTGCATCTATGACACTGTCTAACCATCTCATCCTTTGCCGTCCCCGTCTTCTTTGATCTTCAGTCTTTCCTAGCATCAGGGTCTTCTCCAGTGAGTGCTCCCTTCTCATTGGGTGGCCAAAGTATTTGAGCTTCAGTTTCAGTCTTGCCATCTCATTTTTGACCACATCAAGCTTACCTTGATTCATAGATCTTACATTCCAGGTTTCTATGCAGTATTGTTCTTTGCAGCATCGGACTTTCCTTTCACCATCAGACACATCCACAACTGAGAGTCCTTTCGGCTTTGGCCCAGCCGCTTCACTCTTTCTGGGGTTACTTGTACTTGCCCTCTGCTCTTCCTCAGTAGCATATTGGACACCTTCCGACCTGAGGGGCTCATCTTCCGGCGTCATATCTTTTAGCCTTTTGATACTGTCCATGGGGTTTTCTTGGCAAAAACACTGGAGTGGGTTGCCATTTCCTTCTCCAGGGGATCATGCTTGGTCTGAGTTCTCTGCTGTGGCCTATCCGTCCTGGGTGGCCCTCCACGGCATAGCCTACAGCCTCATCGAACCACGCAAGCCCCCTCGCCACGACAAGGCAGTGATCCATGAGGGGGTGTGAGGATCTACTGACAATGAAAACTTGGTGAAGAACATTGGAAGCTTTCCATTTTGGCACAAATAGCAAACAGTCAAGGCTAGCCACAAAGTAGAAAGTGAGGTTGGGGGAAAGACTCTTGTATTCTCTTAGAATCCTTTCAGATATTCTTCCACTGAACTCCAGATGCAGACAGCCAATAAGAATCTAATCTCCAGTTCTCAAATTGGGGCTGGAACGGCAAGGTTACTTCACACAGGGGAGCAAGTCATGCCTAAATATGACTCCTGAACATCCTCTATTGCTAGATCAAGATGGGTAGCCGTGTTGGTCTGAAGCAACAGAACAAAGTTAGAGACCTTTAATGCACATGAAATAAAACTTTGCTGGTCTTAAAGGTGCCATTGGACTCAAGCTTTGTTCTATCCTCTGTTGCTGAGTACCCCAAAGTGAGCAGAACTCTCCAGCATCAAAGCTTCTCCCACTGATCCCTTGTTAATGTAAGGAAATTCTGTTCTCTGGCTTAAAGGTTTTCTCTTACTTCCTTCTCACACAGGGGTTATGGAACAAGAATTCAGTTTGTAGTGCAGAGGCCCCTGTGTGTCACAAGCCCTGAAGTGCCTGTGTGCACGGCTTGATCATCTAACACATCACGCTGTAGCTACCGCTGACTATGATTTCATGAGTATCTGTCCTTCCAGGATGAGAGCCAGAAGGCATGGAACGGTACAAACAGACCCTACAGACATTTCCACTACAACTTTGTAAATGGGACAGGTGAGTATTGTCTTAACAACTATACTGTGTTCCCCCAATAGGTGCAACTCCAAATGTCAACATCAGGAAGATATCAATGGCAGAATGGGGAGCTAGGCTGAGACATGCAGACTGGAAAGCACCTGATTAGCACCCGTATTACCATCCTTGCATCTCTTGTGTCTCCTCACAGGACAGTAGCCAGCAGAGGCAAGAAGATCTCTCCCTGCTATCCCCAGTGCCATGCAGACCGACAGCCTACGTCACCAGCAGCCATTAAAAAGCTAACCTCTCCTGTGGGTTTTCCTCCTTTCCCTTATGCATTTCTAAGTTAAAGTAACAGATGCAGCCAATCCCAGCATCAAGATGCATTATTGGAGAGGGGGAGAGAGAGAGAGAGATGACTTTTATGTATCAGACTCGGGGAAGGACCCTGCAGGAAGAAAGGAGCAGGTTATCACAACCTTCCATGATCCTTTTGAAACTGACTGTACAATTTCTGCCCTTTCAATAAAAACTATGGCTGTCCAAGCTGTGTCTCTTTTGTCATGAGTTATGGCCCTTGCCTGATAATCCGTCAGGTTGGGATAGAGTACAGGAAGAGTCTAGGGGCTTCTCTGCCACTACAGGCAGGGCGGAGAGACTTTCTCGTCCATAGTCTAATCTCTGGAGCACCAGCAAGATGAGGGATGGGCTCCAACAGCTCACTTCTTCCTGCTTCTCTTCTCGGTTACTGATGGTACGATAAACCGTGCAGTCGGACTGCATGCAGTGGAGGGTTAAGGAGACGGATAACAAGGTCTGGTAGAAAAATAGCCTGCAGTCACCATCAATCAACCAGTGAAAATGTAGGAGGTGTGACTGGATAGAATAAAAGGGGACTGAACAAAATGAATGGTACCCTGGGGTCTGCTGGGTGCTCAGATTTTAGAGGTCCAGCCCGCTGCCTCTTGTAGGACAAAAACAACATTTGTGGCAGGGTGTGAGCTTTTGTGAGTCACTGCTCACTTCTTCAGATACCTATTTTGTTTGTATTTTGTGATATTGTTAAAACAGTCTACATTGGCTGTTTGTATTTTGTTGGTTATCCTCCTAAGACTTGTCTGTTATTTCCTGAATTGTGTTCATCCCTGTTTTTACCTTGGCAACATGCCCTATACATTATTTGTTGTTAGGCATGGACTAAAAGAATAGCACAAGTTGGGGAGGAAATGGATCTATTGGCAGCTTGAAAACGTACAAATGAAGTTCACCCAAAGACCTCCAAATAAGGCTCTTCAGGAAGGTTCTATTTAGTGCATTCTTCAGCACAATAACGCATACCATCCTTGCCTTTTCTGCCTAGCTTCCTCTTTGCTCATGTGCTTACCTGATTTAAGATGATACAGCCTGTACACATCGAGTAAGTTCAGTGTTGGAAATGAAACCATATGGCATGCACTCACGCAGCACTGCTATTGTTGTGATATTGGAATAACCACGCTAGCACTTAGTATGTAATATTGTATTGTTTTAACAAATTGTTTTAATGGTTTTAATGATTTGATTGTTGATCTGTGTTTTATTTTGTGTGAGCCGCCCTGAGCCCGCTCTGGCGGGGTAGGGCGGGATATAAATCAGAATATAAATAAATAAATAAAACAGTCTGGGATCCGGGAGACCTGAGTTCAACTTCCTCGTCTGATGTGGAAACTCTCTGGGTGACCTTTGGGCCAGTCACTCTCCCTCAGCCTCACTTGCCTCACAAATGGAGAAGGGGAAAACAGACTTGTGAGGCACTCTGGGTCCCTGTTTTTTGTTTGTTTTTTGCCAACAAGTCTCAGCCGACTCAACAGTGACCTTGTAGGGTTTTCAAGGCAAGAGACATTCAGAGGTGGTTTGCCATTGCCTGGCTCTGTCTGGTGCCCCTGGTATTACTTGGTGGTCTCCCATCCAAATACTGACCAGGGCCAACCCTGCTTAGCTTTCAAGATATGACGAGATCAGATAGCCTGGACTATACAGATCTGGCTGGGTCCACTTTAGGTGATTAAAATGCCAGAGGATGTAGTGATGGCCACAGGCATAGGCAGCTTTAAAAGGGGATTACGCAGAGTCATGGAGGATAGATCTATAAGTGACTACTAGCCATGGTGAATAAAGGGAGCCTCCACATTCAGAGGCCATAAACCTCTGAACCCCAGTGCCAAGAGACAACATCCAGGGAAGGCCTCAGATTCTATGCTCTGTTGTTGGGCCTCCAGAGTAACCAATTCACCACTATGTGATACAGAATGCTGGACGAGATGAACCACTGATCTGATCCAGCAGAGCTCTTCTTATATTCTTATTAGGGGGAAAGCAGGGTATAAACAAGAAGCGGAGATTCACGGATGGGAGGGTGTATTTCCTGCGGCTCCCGGGTACCTGGCCCACTGAAGGAGCAGGAGCTCTGTGTGGAGGAGGTGGAGGCGGCCGTCGGTGAACCCAGCAGGTGGGGCTGCCCAGCCCACCAAGGCTTCTCCCTCACTGTCAGCAGCAATGGTGGTGAGCCCTGCACGGCTCCCAGATGCCAGGACCACCAAGGCTTCTCCCCCCCCCAACAGCTGCAGTGAGCCCTGTGCGGCTCCTAGCCTCCAACCTCCCTTGCAGCTGCCATTTTTTGCCTCTGCCACAGTTCGCAGTGGTAAGTTTGGGGGGGATTTAAGTATCCCCCATATAGTTTTTTCAAAATTTCAGATTTTTCTGCACACCTGGGGAGTGCCCCAAGTGTGCAGGAAAATCTGTTTACCTCCATGTGCTCCCGATGTGCGGATTTAGATATCCGCACAGAGGGGGCATGTTGGCTATTAGATATATAGATACTTATTTTAAAATTCTGATGAGCTTTTTGGCACTGCTGTTTTAGAAGGCCAGGAGGGAATGGTTTGATCTTCCTACCTCCATTCAAAGGTTCCCCACGTCACGATTCCTTCACTGTGTCTGTCTGCAGCTACGTTTCCTGGCTGAGGAGGGCAGTCCAGTCTCTAGCTCTGTGTTGCTTTCTTTTTTCCATCCAGATTCGCCAGCGTTACAGCCACAGGCAGAATCTGTCTACACCCTGATGGTGCCTGCCTGCTTGTCTCACCCACCCCACACAGTTGGTTAGGCCGGAGTTCCTTGCCACACCTGAGGAGTTCCTGCCACCTTTGTGTCTGCTCGATACACTAGCTGAGGGAACTTTCCAGCCAAGTAGAAAGTGCATTACTGACTGCTTCTTCCATAACTAGGCCACTCCAAAGGGGAGCAGTGGACATTTCTTGAAATCTGGTTGGGGAACGATCGGTGGAGGACTTGCCCTAAGGGCCAGCAGAATCACGCAGAGATCCTATATGTGTGAGCCTTGAAGCAATACTATGGAAAGAAGGAACAGAACTGCTAGCCCCTGAAGAAATGCAGAGGCACCCTGTACGCACAGAGCTGGGGATATAACTTATGAGCATTTATTTATTTATTAGATTTATACCCCGCCCTCCCTGCCAAGGCAGGCTCAGCATGAGTGGGGTAGGCTAAAAACTGAGCCAGGGGGTAGTGCTTGAGAATTTCAGTACTAACCTCCCCCCCCCCTATAATTTGAGCTGCAGGTCCACCCGAGGCAAACAGCTGCCTGAGTGAGGCAGCCAATTCTTGTACCTCCTCTCTGGCTACAGAAGAACACTGGCTCAGACGTGTGAATTTTCCCTTTCCAACTTTCCAGTCTTTTTTTCTTCAGACAATCTATGCCCAGGAACTAAATGTGGTGCCTCTTATTGGAAGAGACTGTGCCGATGCACATAAGCCCCCTTTGATAGCGGGCTGTGTGGCTAAAGGGATGGAAGGCCGTGTGCTACTGGTTCCAAGAACCATCATGAGGTTGTCCTTTGGCTCAGGTTGTGAAGTCTGCGGGAGCTTTGCTTGGCAGAGAGAGTGGCAGTGTGAATTCTATTCTTCCTGCCCTTTTCCATCTATATTGATGGTTGCCAGCCGGCAGGTCGGCTTTGGCCTGGCATTTCCATCTCCCTAGGATGGGATTGTAACTCTTCCTCCCCCCACCCAACCTAGTTTCCCATTGCAAAGCTGATTCCCACTGTGCTACTGGGCAGTTCGAAGGGCTACCTGCTGTGAGTGTGTAGCTGCCATTTTTCATGTCCAGGTGGCTCCCACCTCCGTGCAAAAAGCTTGTTCCCTTCATATAGGCTCATCACATTTATTGTTTGCCACCTCTCCATAAAATATGCCCAAACATCTTAGAATAAAATCAATAAAAGCACTGGCATACATTAGAAACAATACACAGTCATATTCATAAAACAGCAAGATAAAAGAGCTACATAAAAACACAGATAGGAAATGCAGCAGGGAGTTTATAAGGGCAATAAAGCGGTTCCAGTAGTAAAAACATTCTCAGCAAGGGCCATCCATGGGCACAACACTATTAACAAGAAAATCCAAATGTTTTGCTTCCTGGGCATCTCACACCTCATCAGCTGTGAGGTGAATTTCTGTGGGGAGGGCATACCATAGCCAAGGCACCAGCACGGAGAGAGTCCTGTCTCTGCTTGTCCCCTACCTTATTTCAGAACTCTGTTGGCATTGTTGGTTGTAGAATCCTTGATTCTGCAGTTGGACTTGAATTCTTCTGGGTTTTTGGGGGGAGGGGGGGTTGACTATGCATCTGTCTGCTGCATTTCTCTTAGTAACTGAGCTATAGAGTTGTCTGGTTGCTGGAACGACACCCCTTCCTTCTTTGTGTTGACTGGCTATTACCCTTGCACGATATTGTTCTATTGCTCTTTCTGTGTGGTGTTATTCACGGCCCCCCACTGTGAACTGAGAATACCTTCATGTTTGAAAGCCAATGTATAAGAGTAATAGCTATGTTTTAAGCATTGTATAACCTCCGTTCTTGGGTTTTTAGTTAGGTTTTCTTTACTTTTTCCTATAGATTGTAGATTTTCCCTCCCCAATTTCTGCTGTAGTTTTATAGAAATGCAAATAAAAAATTCCCCTCTCGGGGGGCTTTAAAAAAAAAAGAAATAATATCTTTGGTGAATGGGAAAACGTTATAATAGTTTCACTGAGGGCATTATTTCACCAGCTTGTAGTTTGTCTTCACAATGTCTTAGATTTTTAAAAAATGCCACTGGATTAATGTCTTGCCTTACTACAGTCATATTTTGAAAATTAGTTTCTGTACACATGTTGACAGTTAAGACACTTGCTTTTCTTGTGGCTATACATTATCTGCAATGAAATGTGTTTTTAAAACATGTGTGCCCAAAGTGACAACTAAATAGGGATTTTTACTGGGTTTTATTTGTGGGTTACTAGAGAAAGAAGAACCAGCAAGGAGATTTTTTATTCTGCCCATGTTCTTTTGCTGTGCATCCTTCACAGGACTGCTTCTCATGTGAAGGCAATGGCATAGCTGCTGCTGAAAATTTTTTTCCCATGTGTAAGCCTCCGTGGTGCTTCTGTAGCATTCACAGTGCTGGTCCACATGGTCAGCTGCACAGTGCAGAGCATTGTATTGGTCATATAGAAGATGTTTGTGGCAACATCAGCAGCCCCTGATAGATGGAGTACTGGCAAAGAGATTTTCCATTTGAGGCTCTTTTTCAAGTAGTTAGATGGACACGTGCTGTGGCAGCCATTTCAGAGGCTGCTGTAACATACGAAATGTCCCAAATTGAAAAACAGCCACACAAGAAAGATGAAAATGCATCATGTACAGGATCTAGTGTTGTTCTGTTTCTTATTCAAATGAGCCTGTCCCTCTTCACTGACCAATGGAATGCCCTTTGCTCCTAGCTGACAATCTGAACACTCAATTCTCCCAGATTTCTGTGTTCTACAGTCTCTCTCAGTTTGACTGTTTTTCTGCCCCCCCCCCAGCAGCCCTAGGTAGCTACCTGCCACCTGTGATTAGGAAAGTGGATCAGTTATAACTTTCAGGTATCCTTCAATGTGCTGGAGTGCCCCCTGGTGGCTATATGTCACTAATGTCACTGTGCTTTGAGAAACACAATGTGCAATAGTGGGGGGGGGGGCAGCCATATTGGTCTGAAGCCACAGAACAAAGTTTGAGTCCAGTTGCACCTTTAAGACCAACAGAGTTTTATTCAAAGTATAATCTTTTGTGTGCATGAACACTTCTTCGAATACTGAAAAATGTCTTCCGTATATCTGAAGAAGTGTGCATGCTCACAAAAGATTATACCTTGAATAAAACTTTGCTGGTCTTAAAGGTGCCACTAGACTCAAACAATGTGCAATAGTTTCCCCAGGATTCTGCTTTGCAGTCTTGAGTGCTGGAATACTTTATCTGAAAGAGAGAACAAGTCAGTTGTGCTTGCATGAGGTATAACTTGGGGTGCTTATACAAGTAGATGCTCAGATCGCTGCTGAGAGCTAAGAAAATACTAAAGCTCTGCCATGGTAGTCTCATATTCCTGTTTGATTCTCAAAGGTGGCTGGTTAATCTGGCTCTTTAACAATTTTTCTGCTTTTCCACTGCCTCCCCCCTCCCCTTGCCACTAACTTAAATATTTACACTGGCACAGTAGGCAAAATCTCCAGCCTGTGAAGGAACAGGCCTTGCACTGGATCAGGTTGTAAGTTAACCTTAATGATATTTGAAGTTTCTTTGGGCACCCTATTGACAGGGTATTTGCTGCCCCATAATATCTCCTTAAGGAATATAGTAACAGGTTCCCTTCCAGGAAATGTGGGTGTGGTTGAAAACTACTAAGTTATTACTACACAGCAGAGTTTTATTTTGAACTACTGCCCTGCAGGGCTATGTGCAGGGGTAATTTCATAGAAAAAGAGGAGCAGGAGCTTATTAGCACAACTCATTAGCATACCTTATTTGCATATGCCACACCCCCTGGCATCACTGGAAGTGTGTCAGAAGGCAACACCCACTGCTCAGGCTCCACTGGACTGTTTTGGATTGCTAGCTATTGGGGGGGGGGATGTGCAGATCTGTCCTCGCAGAGGAGGGAGAGCTTGTATCTGAATAAAACTTGGTCTTAAAGGTGCCACTGGACTGTTTTGGGCTGGGGGGCCAGGGGGAGCTCTGCAACTTACCTGGCTGCTTCTTGCTCTGACTGAGGGCTGCTGGGAGCAGGGGGTGGGGCTTGTTGCATGTGCCCGCTCCCCCAGGCTTTTTACTGCTGGAGCTCCGCTCCTGCACGCTCCTGCAGGAAATGACCCCTGGCTATGTGGATAATGAAAGATTGGACTCCAGGACAAGAAAATCATTCCATCTCCGTATCTACTGTGCCAGCATGCTTTCCATGAAGAAATATGTACACGCTATTTAAGCCCTACAAATAAAACATTTCTGACAAAGGCGTGATTAGCTAAGCCAAGAGATGAGGGAAAAGCTTTGTGCAGTTTAGTCTCTTGAGTAAATAATCTACATTTTATGGGTTATGTAGGTTTGAGTCATAACTTTAATGTTATTTAAATGTAAGGATTTCTTGAGTGTGGTCAGCTATAATAGCATATTGATTTTTGAAGATGCAGCTGGTAATTGCAGGCACTTGGAAGCTTATTCTCTCTTTGATGCACTCTTGTAACAACTATCAATGGTAGTCATGCGTGCATGAAGCCAAAAAGAATAGGCTCCTTTATAGCTGAAAGATTTTTCAATTGTATTTGCAAAAATGGAAGGAAAAATCTAAGGCAAAATAAGAGTCCTGGATTTTATCACATCGATTTCTGCATTTAAATTTCTGGATGAGTCAAGGTTTATTGTTGTCAGTGAGAGGGGGTCGTTTTACTTACTTTAGTTTTGTTTTATTTATTTAAAACCTTTATAATTTTGCATTGTATTTAAAAGGATTTTGTGCTGTTTTATACTGTTGTTTTAAGTGGTTTTAATTATATTGTATATTGTATTAATATTGTTGGAACCCGCCCTGAGCCTGCTTGCGGGGAGGGTGGGATACAAGTCCATATAAATAAATAAATAAGTCCGCTTTTCGCCCGGGCAACTCAAAACTTAGAGGAGTCATATATTAAAAACAATAAAAAATACAAAAAAGTTCAAAATATCAAACTATTGAAACCCCCAGCAGAAACCTTATAAAGAACATACTTATTTATTTATACTTTCAATTTGTACCCCGCTCACCCCCGAAGGGCTCTGAGTGGCTTACACGGTGCATGGTGCAGAGACCTATGCAGAAACCCTAACTATGGCCACAGTACGTCTGGGGTGGGGGGAGCCCTACCAGGTACCCTCCCAGGTCTGATCGTTCTTTTATCCGGCGAGTGGGCGACTTCTTCCAGTTCTCTCCGGTGCGGCTTCCGCGGCCTCCGCTGTTCTTTCGGCTCTCTGGCGACTCCTCTTGGGGGCTGTTGGTTAAGGGCCCTGGTGCACAGCCACGGTGGCCGTCACAACGTCCTTGCGGCTCCGGACGTCCTCCTGCTGGCCACGTCATCAGCTGCCGAGCCAACCGCCTCCTTGGGATGTCGCTGCCTCTCTTCATCTCCTCCGTGCCGACCGCCGCCGTGCTGCCGCCGCTTCTCGATTCCTCGCTCGGCTGGAGCCCAATTTTGAGGGAGGGGTACCCCCTGTCCTCCTACGGACAGGTACCCATTTACCTAATTGCCCCGAGGGGCTTTTGGACTGCTGGGTTGGCAGGAGCTGGGCCAAGGGTCGGGAGCTCACCCCGACCACGGTGGTATTCGAACCGCTGTTACAGCTGTTCGAGATGACTATTTCTACAGGCATTTAACTGCCTGTGCCACCGCCCCCTTCCTCTAAGGTCCATCAGACCCCTTAGGTCCATAAGACCCCTTCCTCTAAGGTCCATCAGGCTACAGAAGGCATAAAAGGACTCCAAAAACTGGAAGTTCAGTTTTACAGCCCTTATGAAATTATAGGAGATATTAGGGCCTTCCTCTGGGAAGCTGTTCTGGAGAGCTGGAGCAGCCACAAAGAAAGCTCAGGAGCAGGCGGAAATGAAACACACCATTGTAGGACAAAGTTAGAGTCCAGCGGCACCTTTAAGACCGACAGAGTTTTACTCAAGGTGTGAGCTTTCCTGTGCGTGCACACGTCATCAGACAATGAAATTGAATTTTTCAACAGATCAAAAAAAAAATGTGTCCTCACTATTTTGCATGCTAATTTAACAAACCGCTCCTATATATACAACTATGATATGTAATTCCATTTCATCGTCTGATGAAGTGTGCATGCACACGAAAGCTCACACCTCGAATAAAACTTTGTTGGTCTTAAAGGTGCCCCTGGACTCTAACGTTGTTCTGTTGCTTCAGACCAACACAGCTACCCACCTTGATCTACACCATTATAGGGTTTGGGATAACCAACAGGTGCTACTGTGTTGAGTGCAGTCACTGCTAGGCTCATATTGGGAGACATGGTCCTTCAGGTGTGCAGGCCTTTGCTCACAAAGGTCTTTAGAGGTAAGCTCCACCACCTTGAATTGCACTTAGAAACCAAGAGGCAGCCAATGCAAAGATTGCAAAGTAGTTCTGATGTGACCCTTGCAGTCCACCCCAATAACAGACTGACTGCTGCATTTTGCACCAATTGCAGCCTCATGTATAGTGTGTTACAGTAAATCAAGCCTTGAGGGTACTATCACATGGGTCAGGATGGCCAGATCAGCTGTCTTCAAATAGAAGGAAAAACTTGCAGGTCAGGAGTAGCTGTTAAGAAGCACTTTTGGCCATTGCAGAACCTGTTTCTCCAATAATAATCTAGCAGGACTCCGAAATTATTCATGGTGTCTGTCCAAGAAGACTGGACATCTAACAATGGTCCTCCTCCAAAGCAGATGCTTTACTGACCAGCATCACTTCCCTCTTATTGGGAGTGGGCATAAAAGTTTCCGCTGGAGCAGCAGAATCAAAGAGATGGGATTTCTTATGTGGAGTGCCTCAGGGTTCCATTCTCCCACCCGTGTTCTTTAATATCTTTGAGAGGCCATTCCGTTAGATCATCTGGAGCTTTCAGGCAGATGACGCTTATCTCTGTATTTCTTTATCTAAGCTTCCAGGTGCATCTGTCTCAGCTTTCAACAATCCTTTGAGATTGTAGGCAAGTGGCAGCAGCAAAACAAGCCGAATGTGAATCCAGACAGAACACAGGTAATGCCAGTCAGAAAGACTGATGCTTTGATGAGATTTGGATCCACTTGTGGAGGATGGAGTGAAATTGGTCTACACAGGACTGGTTGGAGCTTGAGGGTGCTGATGGAGCCAGCCTTCCTGTTTGCAAAGCCCACTGATGCAGTGGCCAAGAGTGGCTTCTATCAACTGCATTATATCTCCACAGGCCCCTGCCACATGGGGGGGGGGGAGCACGGCCAAAGTGCGGCTTTTTAGAGCTGCACCAAAAGAGACATGCGGCGGCGGGATCAGATAGATCCCCTGAGCCGCCGCACACGGCTGCGCATGTGTGTGCATGCGCAGTTTGGTTGGGAGCCTCGATTGCTCCTGCAGACGGGCGCGCCGGCGATCTCACGGCCGTGCTTGCTGTGCCGTTTCGGGTAAGTCCTGCTCTTTAGCAGGTTCTGTTTTCATGCGCATTTTCGGCCTGAAGGGCCAGATCAGGGACGGGTGTGCGCTGCTTCCCAGATGTTGCGGTGTGATCGCGCCCATTTGCTGCACCCCCGATCCGGCCCTTTTCCGGCCCTAAACCTCCCGTGTGACCAGGGCCTTAGCTGACCTGCCCATGCTAGTCCACGGTTTTGTAACTTCGCAGCTGGATTACTGCACCAAACCCTATTTTGGGCTAACCATAAAGACAACCTGGAAACTTCAGCTGGTTCAGAATGCAGCAGCCCAGTTACTGTCAGGCGAGCCAACAGGAGCATACCCTGCATTTTTTGAAACAGCTACCTTGGCCACCGCCAGTTTGTTTTCATGTTCAATTCATGGTGCTGATTATGATCTTTAAAGCCCTTCATGACCTAGTACCCATATATCTAAAGCACTGTCTCTTCCTAGTTTCACACACTTTCAATGCACTTTAGCAAATGTTTGCGAATAGATCTTCCTGTTTTACTCAGAAAATTCCAACTGCAAAGGATTGCTGAAGCACACTGAAAGTGCATTATCCAAAGTGTGTGAAATTAGCCTATGTCTTTGTGCACCGACTGCAGTCCTCACTTTGCCACCTACTAGCTGTTCCCCTGCTCAGGGTTTGCCTGGCATTGATCAAAGCCCATGATTTTTCCATCATAGCTTCCGCCCAATGGAATTGGGTCTCTGGAACATGCCATCTCTGGAGATGTTTAGGAGGTGCTGCATGGCCATTTTGTTAGTAGGCTTCAGACATTCTTAGAGGAGAAGGGATTATTGCATTTTTCATATTTTAAATTTGAATTGGTAAGCCATGGAGAAAGGCAGGCTATAAGTATTTTAATTAATAAATATTGAATAACACTGGAGAAAGCACAGAACCCTGTGGCAGTCCCTGCATTTTGATAGCAGTTAGGAACAGTCTTCAAGCATGGCATCATGCAATATGGCCACACACATCTCTTTCCTCCAAGTGCCCAACTGAGCATTTTGCATGCTACAGCACTACAAATCAACTTTTTGTATCATTTTGTAGTAGCATACACAAAGGCTGCAGTTACACACACTAAATAATCTACTTTCAAACCACTTTCAGTGCACTTTGAAACTGGATTTTACTGTATGAACTGGAAAATCCAGTTGGAAAGTGCATTGAAAGTGGATTTGTGTGTGTGTGTGATCACAGCCCTTGGCTTCTTACAGGCCAGGAAGGGAACACATGAAGGAATTTCAGGTGGCTTATCTCATTGAGCTGAGTGGCCATGTGAACTGGCCAAAAGGTTTACAGTCGTCACTGCAGCTTAAGTACTGCTTTTTCCTAGAAATTGTAGCATTGCCAACTCTAAATGATTCAACCATGTATCATAGAATCATAGAATGTTAGAGTTGGAAGGGACCCTGCGGGTCATCTAGTCCAACCCCCTGCACTCTGCAGGAGCATAGCAAAAAGATAGCCCTACAGCATACCCGAAAGATGGTTGTCCAGCTCCGCTTGAAAACATCCAACGAAGGAGCATCCACCACCTCCCGAGGCAGTCTGTTCCACTGTTCAACCACTCTTACAGTTAGGAGGTTTCTCCTGATATTTAGCCGGTAACGACTCCCTTGTAATTTCCACCCATTAGATCTAGTCTTGCAATCCAGAGCAAGAGAGAATAGATCCGCTCCATCTTCTACATGACAGCCCTTCAAATACGTGAAGACTGCAATCATGTCCCCTCTAAGCCTTCTCTTTCCCAGGCTAAACAAACCCAACTCTTTCAGCCTTTCCTCATAAGACTTGGATTCCAACCCTCTCACCATCCTGGTTGCCCTCTTCCGGACACGCTCGAGCTTGTCAACATCCTTCCTAAAATGTGGTGCCCAAAGCTGTTCACAGAAATCCAGGTGAGGTCTGACCATAGCAGAATAGAGCGGAACTACCACCTCCCATGATCTGGACACAATGCTTCTGTTAATGCATCCTAAGATTGCATTAGCTTTCTTCGCAGTCACATTGCACTGCAGGCTCATGTTTAGCATGTGATCAACCAGAACTTTGATTTTGTATCCTTTTCTTTTTTATCCCACTTTCCTCCATTTTTATTGTCTCAATGGCCCAGGTTAGGCTGAGAGAAAAAGACTGGCTCATATTTGCCCAGTGAGTTTCATGATAGGTGAGGATTTAAGCCTGGATCTCCTCAGGCCTAGTCCAACACTCTGGCAGCAGGTCTACTTGGAAGTAAGTCCCATTCTATCCAGTGGGGCTTACTCCCAGGAATATGTTATTAGGATTTCATCTACTAACTACTATACCACACTGACTATAATTATTAATATTTTAGGGATTAGTTTTATCTCATTTTTTATCATTCTGATTTTTATAGGGTAGTTATTCCTGAAGTGTGTGTTGGGCATATCAGCACATTATGAAGCATTATTTATTTAATTTAATTAAAAATATATATATTAAGTCCTCATCTGAATCCAAGCCACTGTTCACAGAGATCCATCTTTGCATGATTTATTGCTGTGGCCGACCTCTTTCAGATCCATTTCTGCTGAGTGCAGGTAATTGTGCCACTTCTTTGCTTGTGAGTGAACCATTCACTCATTCCCAGTGTAAAGATCCAGGAGCATTACCTGACCTCAGATGAGCCATTTTTAAGGGCTTGTCTTCTTCCAGTAAGGAAGTATGTTCAGAAATACAATGAACATCAAAAGGGATAGCTTTGTCTGGAGGTAAGTAATTCCCATTTTTTTACATTAGAAAAGTGGATTTTTATGTTGATTGCTTCATATGGAATGAATAATCCATTAAGGAATGATGCATGCTTCCAGTTTCAATTTATAAAAAAGGATGTTTCAGAGAGCAATCCTAAACACGTCTACTCAGAATCTTACATAGCTGCAGGGGTCATTTCCTGCAGGAGCACACAGGAGCGGAGCTCCGGTAGTAAACAGCCCAGGGGGCGGGCACACGCAACAAGCCCCACCCCCTGCTCCCAGCAGCCCTCAGTCAGAGCAAGAAGCAGCCAGGTAAGCTGCAGAGCCCCCCCCCAACCGGGCCCACAGTCCAAAACAGTCCAGTGGCACCTTGAAGACCAAGTTTTATTCAGGTACAAGCTCTCCCTCCTCTGCGAGGACAGACCTGCACGTCTCTCCCCACCCCCCAATAGCTAGCAATCCAAAACAGTCCAGTGGAGTCTGAGCGGTGGGTGTTGCCTTCTGACACACTTCCGGTGATGTCATGGGGTGTGGCATATGCAAATAAGTTATGCTAATGAGTTATGCTAATGAGCTCCTGCACCTCTTTTTCTACGAAATGACCCCTGCATAGCTGCATTCAGTGGGGCTTAGTCCCCACTGAAAACATTTTTTAGGATTGAACTATCAGTGTGGGACAATTCTAATCTGGGGTTACTGATTTTAAATCTTCTCTCCAAAGTCTGCAAAATGAGAGATAGACACTTCAGTTGTTTAGAATTTTTGCATACCAGATGGTGCAAGGTCAGTTTGTTTAATAATTGTTTTTTTCAGGGGGGTTTTAAGAATCCAGTTTGGTTTGACATAACAGTAATATGTGAGAACCACAATCCTAAATACTCATTGGACTGATGTTACTTTTGCTCCACTGGTATCAGTTTTCCTAGCATGCTTAAATGCCAGCATGTATTGTAGGCAATGAGGCGGTGCTTATGATGCTTATGTGGCACACATACAATTCACTTGCAATAACAAAGTACCCTTAGATTAGTCAGAGGCACTAGTCTTTGCCAAGAAACATTAAAGCAAGTTTTATTTTATTTTTATTTTTCAGTCAAGCCATCTTAAAGTTACAGTGAGCCAAAGGCAATTAGGAAAATTTCCAGAACTGAAAAACACCTCATGTTTTGGAACACTTTTATCTTTAAGATGCCCAATGCAATATGTCTCAAAATTTTACAGTAAAGGAAAGCAAAACCCAAAACTTTCTACACCAAGCATGCAAGCTGTTCTGTTTCCTAGCCCTTCTATAGTATAGAACAGTTGTTTTTGTCAAACTTTTTACATTCGGGAAACTCTTGAGAAGTTGTCCACCACAGAACACTTCATGTATCAAAGAATTATAGCCAGTGTTTTAGATTACACACCGTATTCACAATGGACATTCACCAGGCCCGTTAGCCCCACTGTTGCTCAGTATACTTTACCTACCTCATTGGACAAGGTGCCCTTGAGAGAAATGTGTCTGCTGTTACCAATCTTGTCCCTGAGGAGTCCCTAATAAGCTTCTGATGAACACTGGGGTTTGCACATTCAGTTCTATTGAATATGAAGTGCTCTTCTTAACAGAATGTGGTAAACATACATGTAGATGTTTTAAAGCAAATGTCAAGAATGCACCCATATCTTTAAACTGGTGAGCAATATCTCTGAGTGAATTAAGGTTTCCAAAAAATTTAGAGTAAAAAGGACTGGATTATGTTTTGCAGCATTTTCCTCTCAATATCTCTTTGTGAGTTGCTAATCCAAACTAGATACATCCCTTCTGATCCCATGGATCCAGGAGAGCAGTTCTCTATACCATGTGTAAGAGAAATTCAGATATAACAACAATTCTGTGAAACCAGACAGGGAACTGCAGCCTACAGTACCTGGAGCTTCTATCAGCTAATCCAGCTATATCCTATTCTTGTCATGCTTTCTTAATGGAATTATATGTACAAGACAAGATGTAATGCATTCATTTGCACCTTCCAGCCCTCAGTATGTACATTTCGTTCACAATTCAGAGCTGGGAAGAAGGAATTTGTTTTGTGCCATTAAAAATCACTAGTTGCAAACAAAAGGAAGATCAGACAGTATTTAATCAATGTTTCAGGACTTTGAGCTGATCAGACATCTATCTTTAAAAAAAACTCCCCTGGTGAGCCACAATTGCTCATTGTCACTTCCACTTGCTGATGCCTTCAACACAGATGCTGATACTCAATTTCTGATTCTTGTCTGCCAAGTAGAGCTTGTAATCATGTCTCCCTCTCCCCCCTTCTCTTTGAAATGCAGTCCTTCCCTAATCAAAAGACTTGTTCCTCTTTTATTTCTGGATGAAAAACAAGAGGAAGAAAATAACACAGAAAGAGAGAATGTTTAAACTACTGAGGCATTTCCAATTTTTTAAAAAATGTGTTTCAAGCAACATTTTATGGCATTCTAGGTTAAGAGTCAATTACTGCAGTGACTGCTTCCAAGCACCCCATTTTTTAAAATGTGATTTGAAGCCAGAGCTTTAGAAACTATTAGTGATAAAAGCCACTGAGCATGTGCATCATGATTTCCCATCTCCTCACACATCTGGACACCAAGGAATTAGTGTAAAGGGCTACAGGCCTAACAGCATAATTCCCATAAAGATTTAAGGTACTTGGGTGGAAATTGGCAAGGTCCGAGTCAGAACTGACCTGAGGGGGGAATTAAAGTGTCATAGGTAATGCTGTCATTGAACTGACCGCTAAGTTTCTCCATGGTTTTATAAAACGGAAGAGTGACCCTGACCATATTAATGATTCTTAATTTATAAGTCTAAAAACTTAAGTTTAAAAGTTTAGAAGGCCAATTTATTTTATGATTCAGGCATCTTTTGTATGGTCAAATCTAGCTTGTGACAACTTGAGTTAGGCCTGACATAGCCACGACTATCTATTTTATAATATTTTTTGGATTGTATTATTGGTAAATGCTTCTAATATTGTATGCCAATAAAAGGTATTTGAATTGAATTGAGTTAAAGTGTCCCCTTCTGTTGTAGGTTTGTTTGTTTTACCCACACTTTTGGGTGACTTGGAGGGAGGGCGCAATCCATGGTCACGGAGATACCGTTTAAAAAAACCCCTATCATAAGACCTGTGACATCACTTGCTATGCGAAGGAGAGCAGAGACCTGATGAAAATTTGGAGTGCCTGGTTCAGATATTCTGGCTAGTACCAGCACTGCAGAATAAAAAACCAAAGACAAACAAACTTATCAAAATCCGGTTTGTGTACTTTCCATATCCTGGATTTCATTGCAGATGTTACTAAGGAACTGAGCATAGCTTCTGTGTTTAACAAGCTGTGTCTAGGAATGTACTTTCTCAGAAGAATCTTGAATTACAAGATAGCTGCTTCACAAATAAGGTATTTGTGAAATGCTGTGTTTCTAAATGTTTCAGCTAGTAGATGTGTATCATGGTTAAAACAACCAATGAATATGAATTGCAGTTGTACAAAACAAGCAGTACTTGCATTGTGGTCAATGCCTGCCTTCCAAGATAAAATGTCTGCAATTTCAAACTGTCTTTTCCAAATCTTTAGAACATCATCAATCAAGGCTAGCTTGAGTTATTCAAAACACAGTTTATTTTTTGTTGTCAGCTTGTCTATTTTTGTGGACTTTTCCACAATGTTACCCTATGGTGCTGGATATAGACAGAGCATCTAGGTAGGATATCCATGGTGTTTCCAAACAACTTCTGTGCACATATGTATTTCTCCCTCACCTCCATACTAGTTTTACCATGGTTTGTGTATCCATAAGCCAATCCTGAAAAATTCCACACAGGTGGCACATTATCTAGCCCCGTGTCCAGAACAGTGCTGAAAAACTTTTCCTCCACCTCTGCACACTGGCCAGAGTTGTCCTGAAGCACCAGGGGTCATTTCGTAGAAAAAGAGCTAGGGGAACTCATTAGCATAACTCATTAGCATAAGCCACACCCCCTGACATCACCGGAAGTGTGTCATAAGGCCACACCTCCTGACATCACCGGAAATATGTCATAAGGCCACACACCCTGCCCCCAACGGTCCCGGCCATTGCCGCCGGCCTAGCAGCTCCACTGCCGAGCCCCATGAGGGGCCCGGCGGTGGACCTGCAAGGCTGGCGGGAGTGCAAGGAAGCCCCGCGAAGGCCCTCCCTGGCCCCAGGCAGGCAGGGGTGGGGAGAGGCAGGGAGGAAGCAACTTACCCTCCCTCTTCTCCTGCCTCCTCCTGGCTGAATGAGGGCCGGAAGCGGGACAGCCGGAAGCAGGGGGCGGGGCTTCGTCATGTGCCCCGCCCCCCCGCACCTCACCTGGGGGAACTGCGTTCCCCCGCGTTCCCCCCCGAAATGACCTCTGTGAAGCACGTATAGTTGTCTGTAGTAACAGAGCTTCTAGGAATCCAGCCTAGGAGATTAACATGACATTCCATCTACTAACTGTATGACTGGCAGCAAACAGATACATCTCTGAATCCACCTGAGATTTTTGAAAAGGAAACTGTTTTAACTCCTGCTGCTAGAAATGCTGGCTCCTGAACAGCATGCCCTTGGGGCCTGTTCTGCTCAGGTGATTTGAAAATATGTTGTCATACTTCATCTGTGTGTCCAGGTTGTATGGAGACAGTGACATTTTGGCTGTCTGCATGCTGGGGAAGGCTGAGGCTTACCTTTTAATGGTTTTCACTGTTCATTACACAGAGTGCAAACTCAGGATTGTGACAACAGGGTTAAAAGGGTTGGCATTCACATCAGTCTCTAATGATACACTTTAGAAGGTCTTCTAAATGTTATTGGCATCTGTTTAGCCTAGTATGTATCATAGACTGCTTCATAATCCCCTTCCGTTTTCTGTTTGGTTTCGGGGGTTTTTAACAGAAGGCTGTTATTTTCTGACACTTAAAAATTGAATTGATAGACTGAAGAATCAAACTCTGTGGTGATTTGTAATGTTCTGGTGATAAAATATTGTGTGAATGTTGATCGGTGGATTCTTCAGACAGTAAAAGCTGTGTGTAAAGATATCTTGTTGATGATGGCAAGAGATCTTTGAACTTTCAGTGAAAACTGATATGTAGGACAGCAATAATGTACTTTTAAAGGATAATTCTGATAATTTTCTTTGTGCTTACTTGGGACTTTTGTTCAACACCTTTTAAAAATAGACTGCAAAAACAGATCCGTTCCATGAAGACCAAATAAGATGCACGCTCTAATTTTAAAACAGCATTCCTCCCGTTCTAGTTCACTAGTTTTCAGTCACTACCCATTTTTAAAAAGGTTGATTTAATAAGTTTCTTTGATTGCCCCACAGACATGCTCATTATCAAAAAATAAAGTCCATGTTTAAGTATTTGCCAGAATATATTTTACCTAATGAAAATGATTATTGGATTACATTTGGTAACAGTTCATTTTTGTTAAAGGAGTTATTGAATAACTGCAGAAACGGAACAGAACTGTGTTTTCCTTCTCTGCATGAAGTTAAAAGAATACTTCAATACTCTAAATGTATAGCCTACTGGTTCAAGATAGATCAAGACAGTGATTCAGGTGTTGAACTAGCACCAGTGAAACCAGGGTTTAAATCCCTGCTCAGCTGTAACTAATCACTGGGTGACTTTGAGCCAGGCACTTTCTGAAGAATGGGAGAACCATGTACTTCACCCTGAGCTCCTTGGAGAAAGGTTGGGAACGTAAACTGAATGAATCAATGTAGATTAGATTTTAGTAAGACATGAAAAAAGCTCTGGATTGGGAAATACCTGGAGATTTTGGGGAGGGGAGGGACTTCAGCAGGGTATAATGCCAGAGAGTCCACCCTCAAAAGCAGGCATTTTCTCCAGGGGAGCTGATCTCTGTAGTCTGGAAATGAGCTGTAATTCAGGGGGCTGGCATCCCTAGTTAAGGATGAGGGTTGCACATCTGTCCAAAAAAGTGTAAGTGCAGGTCCACAATCACCCAAGCCAGGGCTATTTTTAGATAGGAATGCACAGGAATGGAGTTCCAGCTGGCTTCAGAGTTGGCCACACCCACTACAGCCAAAACATCTGCGTGCATGGCTACAGGGGGAAGGCTTGGAGAGTGCCCCCCCAGCGACTCCGAGGTGGGCGGGTGGGGGGGCCGGGAAGGATTGGGGAGGCATTAAAATGCCTCCCCGTGCCTTCCCTGGCCTGTCCAAGGGCTGGCTTGCCCAGGTGCCCCGCAAACAGACCAAACAGCTGCGGGGCACCCAAGCAAGCCAAGGGAAGGCAGTTTAAACTGCCTTCCCTTCCCTTCAAGGAGGGGCTTGCTCAGGCTCCCCGCATCCATGGGGCGCCCAGGCAAGCCAAGGGAAGGCATGAGGTGTGGCCTAATATGCTAATGAGCTGTGCTGTCAGGGGTGTGGCCTGATATACTAATGAGTTTCTGCTGTTGGGCATGGCCTATTATGCTAATAAGATCCTGCTGGGCTTTTTCTACAAAAAAAGCCCTGACCCAAGCCATGTACCCCTGTAGCCCTGCAAGCTTAGTGCTCTCCTGCCTGCCTTCTTTCTTCTTCTCACTTGTCTTTTGTCTGGGAAAAGGTTAACAGCATGCTCCACAGCTGCATGCTGGAGTCAGAAAACAGAATGCCGACTCCTACAGAAGGGTTGCACTTGCCAACTCTGGGTTGGGAAATACCTTCATATTTGGGGAGGTGGAGCCTGGGGAGGGCGGGGTTTGGGGAGAGACGATAGCAGGGTATGATGCCAGAGAGTCCTCCAAGCCTCACGAGGCGGTCTAGGTGGCCTTTGTAGATTACAAAATTGCTTTTGACAGTATTGCCCGAGATGGATTATGAGCTAAATTAGAGGCATCCTCAGTAGATCACAGATTACTTATCCATATGTTGCATGAAAACAATTTGCTGTCTGTAAGATGCAGCCAAAAGGGCCACCTATCTTCTGGGGTCCCTATCAAGAGGGGAGTGAAGCAAGGCCATATTCTAGCCCGTCTGCTATTTAACTCCTTTATTAATTCGATGGTGCAAGCTCTGTCGAATCCAGATTATCACCAGCCAGATTTAGCAAACAGACCAATACCCGCCTTACTATACACTGATGACACAGCCATTTTTATCCTATTCTGATGTAGAGCTTAGAAGAGCTCTTTGGGCTCTTACTGCATACTGTAAAGAGGAACAACTAACAATAAACTTCCAAAAAACCAAGATTCTAGTCCTCACCAGGAGATATGTTGGTGGTGGATCAATGGACATAACATAGAACAGGTGAAGATGTTCAAATATCTAGGTGTAGCGTTTCAATCAACATGTTTGTGGAGGGCTCAGATGACCCAGGTTACTGAGAGTGCCTAAAGACTAGCATCAGCTATTCTGACATATTTCCACTCAAAAGGGGGCTCACATATCCCCTACATAATTAAAGTTTTCCAAGGTAAAGTGATACCTCAGCTTCTGTATGGCTCACAAATTCTGTGCTTAGACTCTTTCCATAAAAAAGCAGATATTCCAAACTTTTAACCAACTTTTATGTCGTAATTAATTACAGCAAAATAAGACTACAGATTTTAATCTCTGTTTATTAATTTTACATTAATATGTGAACTGTGCTTTTTTGTTTACTAAACTGCTGGTTGTAATAAATGTTGATTGAGAAGCTGCCATTCTATCCACGAGAATTGGTCTTACTCATCTGGAGATCAACTGTAATAGCAGGAGATCTCCAGGTGCTACCTGGAGGTTGGCAACTCTGAGCTACAGTGAAAGGGGGCAAGACAGGTAGTCCAGTCCCCTTGCTAGTGCCATCCTTGGGTTGGATCCAACCAGCTGTTCTGCCAGTGAAAAGGGGAAGAGC
>NW_015161425.1:51863-70691 GCF_001447785.1 Gekko japonicus
TAGGCCTCATGGAGCTCGCATTGACAGAAGACACATGTAATGGGAGCCGGGGGGGGGGGTGTTAAATCAGATTGAATAGAAAAACTAAGTTGGCTGGATTCAACCTCTTAACTTTTGAGTAATCTTTTAAACATGGTCTTGCATCTTGTGTGGCCATATGTATTCTTGCATAGCATAATTAAGCTCTGAGGAAGAAAATTGTTTTATTTCACTTTTTTTAAATTGATTTTTAAAAGCTGGAGAAATGTCTTGTGGATGTAAAGCCATTGTGAATGGCAAGAGAATAAGAGATATTGTCGTCATCGGACTGAGCCTCTTCTACACACTGATTGCATGGTAGTGATTTGTACCATATAGCTGCAAGGCTTTCTGGTTTTTTAGCCAGGTAAGAACCATGACTAATGCCCGTGACTGGTCTCCGGTTACATGTACAGCTGCATCACATGCAAAAGAAAGGCCTCTTGATCAAATGTTGGCGTAGAGTTGTAAATCACCCAGCCATGCATGAAACTGCGCCAGAAAAAGAGAGAATGTAAACATTAATACTACTTTATTTTCGTTGAGAAGGCCAAATAAAATATCCCAGCTAGCATTCATTGGCTTGTCATCAGCAATTTAGCCGTATTATGTGTTATTTTGTTTATCAGGTTATACGAAATAAAAATAGCATTCAAGTCCAGGGAAGCTGAGGTTTCATTGATACTTATAAGTTGTTGAGCAACTAAATGGTTCATTTTTCCCCCCATTTGGCAACATTCCTCTTAAATAGGCTGAGTACCCCCTATATAATCAAATTGGAGACAGGCAACAAGTGTGCTCATGGTCTGGCTCTGATGTGGACATGCCATTCGTGTGGACAATATTCCCACATATGGTCTGTACATTTCAGGCTCCTCATCTGTGGCAGGTAACATGTGGGCCGCTAAATGTTATAGGACAGATCCCCGATGTGGTGCCTGGCACCCACTGAGATCTTTCCTGGAGCTGACCAAGTGTTTTTATAAAGTGGGCCTCTTGCCCATCAATTCTTCTTATTGGCCGCTGGAGATCTGAATGTCTGTGCAGATTAAAATAACATTTTTAGTGACAGCTGCTACTGTTGCTTTTATTCTCTTTACTATTTCTTTTTCCCAGCGTATTTCCTCTTGTCCCCCGCACTTGGGCTTCTTCTAGGTTTGCCAGCCATCAGATGGCACACGGAGATCTCCCACTATTACTGTTGATCTTCAGCCAACCAAGATGAGTTCCCCTGGATAAAATGGCTGCTTAGAAGGGTGGTCTCTGTGGCATCGTACCCTGCTGAGGTCCCTCCCCTTCCCAAACGCCACCCCCCCAAGCTCCACTCCCAAAAATCTCCAGGTATTTCCCAACCCAGAGCTGGCAATCCTGGCTTCCTTTGTTCTGGCGTGTGTGGCTCTCCCTCCGGTGGCAGCTATTTTGTGATTGCACCCACCATCTTGTGTCAGAATTCCAAAAGTGCCTACAGGATTAACAAGGTTGGGATATCAGGGGTGGATCTACTATGAAACTAATGAAGCTTAAGCTTCAAGGCCCCTAATTCTGTAGGGGACCTGAAGCAACTTTTTTTTTAATGAATACATTTTTCAACAAAATTGATAGAGTTTTTTTAAGTGTTTGTTATTAAATAAACCTATTTTAGTGACAGAATCATAAGCCAATGGGTTGCTTAATACTGACCTTAGAATATGCTCTAATACCTGTTTCATATGGCCCATTTTCAAAGGCTCCACCTTACCACCCCGTTCTCCGCCATTTTGGCCTCAAGGTCCTTGCAAGGGCAGCAAGACCTTTTGGATCTTGTTGGATCCAAATCCTATCATTCCTGGTTGAGAAGGAGCCCTATAACAGTTCAGGCTTCAGGGTCCCAAAAATGTAGGTCCACCCCTGCTTGTTATAGGAGATAGATGCGCAGGCATGTTCCCAATTCTGTTTATAGTATACATGCAGCTTGATGAAGGTTTACTCAGGAGTAAATACCACTTCGTTCAGTGCCACTTAATTTCCAGGCATGCATGCATGGGACTTGCAGCCTTACTTTTAATATTTTTTTTCATAGTAGTCTAAAATATTAAGATGACAACTTGCATTACACAAATATCTACGTCTGATATTGGTGCCATCACAAATTATATTACTTAATTACTGTTGTAATTAAAATGTTGATATATTTCTGAAAGCATCACCAGTGAAGTCATGTTAATAAGAATAAAGCAAAAAGGATTAGGGCAGAATACTGACCTTTGAAATAATATTCTCCAGAATTAATTCAAACGCAAGTGTCTGATTAATTTCCTATTTGAAACTGACGTGTTGCCATCTTTTGAAGGGAACAGTCACAAAGAGAATAGCAGTCAGAATAGCATTTAAAATACGTGTGGCAAGTTATACATTTACAGCAATTTTATGGACAATACCAGTACTCTGCAGAGATTAACATAAAATGTCTAGTTTTTGAACCCAAACCAACTAGGCCTCTTCCGGTTAAGGGTGTTGGGTTTTTTTTTGGGGGGGGGTTTTCAAGGCGTTTATTTGTCTTCAGCTGTACTCTGCTTTCAGTTTCCATCCCCTCAAGATATTTTTATTTCCTTGAGTGTTAAGAGAGGGCAGCAAGGGAATCGAGTTGGTTAGCAGATTGTTGGGAATCAGGAAGTCCAGAACCTTTTTTGGCATGGGGCATAGGACTAGCTGAAGGCAGAAAGGCAAACTGTCCTAAACATTTGTTGTTGTTGTTGTTGCAGTTTGTATCCCGCCGTACCCCACAAGCAGGCCCAGGGCAGCTCACATCATATTGTAAAACAGCAACAGTTCTAAAAACATTAAATAATCGACACAGTACAAATAACATTAAGATTTAAAATAACTAATCTAAGAGTGCGGTCACACATGCCAGATAACGCGGGGGGGGGAGCAAGGCTATTTGCGCCGTAGTAATTTGACCCTCCACTGCGCGATCAGACACAGCAGCAGGTGAATCAGGTTTTTTCCTCCGCCGCGTGTTTCCGGTGCGCTGCAATGAGGGATCACTGATGCAATGGGAGCATGCAGGAGTGATCAGACGGGGAAGTCCATCTATGGCCCGTCGCAAACCCGTTTGATACTGCACTTTCCCCAGTATTTTTTAACATCGCTTCTTTGGTGGTGCAAAATGGGTTGGCGACAGGCCCAGCGCCCATAAAATCTGCCTGGCGTATTGTGCATATCGTGCGGCTGCCTCAGCGTGTGTTCGGGACCTAAGTTTCCTAGCCAACAGTTTGGCAGTTGGTGTCATCCAGTGTATATTAGCCCCATGCTAGAAGGACGATGGATGAGAATACATTAGGTCAGTTCCTCCTCTCTAGGATTGTCCTAAATAGGATTGTCGACTCTGCTCGTGAAATTCCTGGAGATTCGGAGGTGGAGCCTGGGGAAGCTGATGTTTAGGGAAGTGAGGGAGCTCAGCAGGAACAAAGTCCATCCTTTCAATATGGCATTTTCTCCAGATGAACTGATTTTTGTAGTCTGCAGAGCAGTTGTAATTCCGGCTCCACCTGGAGGTTGGCATCCCTACTCCTGAGCCATGGGACTCCAGGCTTGCTCTTGGTGTGACTGTTGGTACACCACCAGCAGTTAAAGATGGTCACTGACCTAGTCAGGTCGTTGCCTTGGCAACTGTGTACAATTCCCCTGGCCAGGCAGAGAGGAGTGGCCCTTAGGGCCCTTGTTACAGTCTTGTAGGCCTGGGCTGAGGACGTCTGCTGCTGAGGAAGGCCTGTTCCTTCATAGCACAGACAGAGAGAGAGAGAGAGAGAGAGATAGAGAGAGAGAGAGAGAGAGAGAGAGAGAGAGAGAGAGGTTAAAACCTCAAACTACAGCTGTTAAAACCTCAAACTGTCACTCCTGCTAGACATATGTATTCATCCACACAGCATCACTTCCAAAACCCCTCCCCCTCTCTGTCACTCACCAATCACACCACACTTGCCTCTTCAAGCACTCTAGACTATCACATGCAACCAAACTTTTAAAGAGACACACACCCATAAACAAGGAATCGTTACACCCTCCCACTGTTGTTCCCCCCCAAGCACCAAGAATACTTGCCCCAACCTGAGAATTCCTATCTATATATTGTAGCTAATAGCCACTGATGGGCCATATTGAATATGTATGAATATATTAGCCACTGACCACTTCAGAGAAAACCTTGGCTGTACAGGAAGAGAGTTTGGCTGTATTCTAATGTATTTAAGCTGTTTAAGAAGTCCTGTGTGGACCATATTGAATATGCATGAATGTATTAGATGTTAGTTGTTTATAAACTTTGAACTAAATTATCTTTAGGACTTTACATGTCCATCTGTATTTTTATACAGTGCTACAGCCTCAGTGCTGTGCTTCTGTATCAAACCTCCAGGTGGTGGCTGAAGATCTCCTACTATTACAATTGATCTCCAGGTGACAGAGATCAGTTTACCTGGAGAAAATGGCCATTTGGGGAGGTGAATTCTATGGCATTCTACTAGGCCATCGCAGCAGGGGGACTCGGGGGCATTTTGGGAGTTGGCAAGATCCCATCGGATGATGTCCCGATGCAGTGACATCACCTGGAAGTGACATCCTCGCATCGGTGATGTTGCGCACGATGCTCTGGTTTTTGGGTAAAAACTCTATGGGTTTTTTTGCTTCAAAACCCGAGTTTGCCCAAAAACCAGAGCATCGCGTGCCATGTCCCTGAGGCGATGACATCACTTCCAGGTGACATCATGTTGGGAACATCACCTGACAATGTTCCCTATTTGGGGGCAGGATTCCCCTGCTGGCCAGTTGGCCAACAGTGGATCGCAACTCCCAAAAGCGGAGGAAAACCCACTGGGACCTGGGGGGCTGCCAACCTTACATTACACTGCATTGAAATCCCTCCCCTCCCCAAACCCCACTCCCCTTAGGCTCCACTCCACAAATCTCCAGGTGTTTCTCAACCTGGACAAGGCAACCCTAGGCAAAATCCTGGTTTGTATTTATTTATTTTATTGGTCTTGTATCCCACCCTCCCCGCAAGCAGGCTCAGGGTAGGTTCCATCGGTCTCAATACAATATATAATACGATTTAAAAACAGTTTAAAACAACAATTTAAAACAACATAATCATGAAGTGCCATGTATAATTTAGCCAGATTCTCAGCAGTTAGATGGTTCCTATGTGGCTATTCAGATCCAGGCCACCAATAGGAGATCAACCCGGGGGGGGGGGAGAGAGACCACTGCCTCAATCAAAAGCCTGGTGGAAGAGTTCCATCTTACAGGTCCCAAGGGAATTGTAATAAATCCCACAGGGCCCTGATCTCATACGGGAGCTCATTCCACCTAGTTGAGGCAAGTCAGACATCCCTGTATTCTCTGAAGGGTTTGGATGAGCAGCTAAAGAACCAGAAGCATATCTTGCTGCATTTCTTTCTTTCTCCATTGTGTGGAAATTCTGATAGTGTGGCAAACTTGAGGTTATTGGATTTCCATGTTGCAACAGTTAAAAACAGAAGCAAAGGCGCACACTATGACAGGAGGCTATTAAAAAATCAGATATCTCTTCTTACCTAAAAACACCCCCAACTATGAATCTGCCCATTCATGTGTAAAACACAGGTAGAAACAGGTGCATTTCTTACACAAAAACAGAGTATGCAGATGATGGGAAGTAAAATTTCTCTGTGCAAATAATATGATTTTCTTCAAACAAGCCCATTTGTTCATTTATTTTTATTTGTCGTCTGCCTTTCTCACTGAGGCTCAAGGCAGATTACACTGTAAATCGACTCAATCAGTAGGATGAGACATCTAATAAGAAAGGTACTAGAACTAGGATTACAGAAATATGAAACCAGCATTGAATATTAGACATGATACAGAATGCAAATGCAATGCAGAAAAATAGTACAAAATAATGCAATGAAAATACAATGCAGAAAAATAGTAGGAAATACTGTAGTGCAAATATAATGCAGGAAAATGGTAGGAAATAATGCAGCGACAAGCAGGATAATACATACAGCAAACAGTGGTATAGGATAATACATACACAGTGGTATAGTTCAGAGTTCCTTTCCCTTTGTAAACCGCCTTCCTGAACTGTTCTGCTATAGTATAGCCCTATTAACTTTATAGAAATGTCCTTATGAACAAGGATGTTTTACATAGCTTGAGGAATGACAAATGTGTGGGAACCTTCCTTATCTCCTCAGGCAGGCCATTCTTCAAGGTGGAGGGGGGCACAGCATGTAATGCGCATGTATGGATGACTGTTGGTCTTCCCCATTTGTAAGGTGGCACCCGCAGAAGGCCCTGAATAGATTAACAAAGTTGTCTCGGCAGAGAAAAATCATAGGGCTGATGTGTCCCATGTAGGGTTTAGAATCCCTCTTTGTTTAAATGTAGGATGGTAAGATTTATAGCTATACCTCTGTGCACCATCTCTGTAAGGGTCATTTTGTTGTTGTTCAGTCGCACAGTCGAGTCCGACTCTTCGCGACCCCATGGACAATCTCCCGCCAGGCTCTCCTGTCTTCCGCCGTCCTCCGAAGTTGGCTCAATTTCATGTTCGTTGCATCGCTGACACTGTCTAACCATCTCATCCTTTGCCGTCCCCGTCTTCTTTGACCTTCAATCTTTCCCAGCATCAGGGTCTTTTCCAGTGAGTGCTCCCTTCTCATTTGGTGGCCAAAGTATTTGAGCTTCAGTTTCATTATCTGGCCTTCCAGGGAACAGTCAGGGTTGATTTCTTTGAGGATTGACTGATTTGTTCTTCTTGCAGTCCAAGGGACTCTCAAGAGTCTTCTCCAGCACCATAGTTCAAAAGAATCTATTCTTCGGCGCTCGGCCTTCCTTATAGTCCAACTCTCACAGCCATACATGACTACTGGGAATACCATTGCTTTGACCATGCAGACTTTTGTTGGCAGGGTGATGTCTCTACTTTTTATCATGCTGTTTAGGTTCGCCATCGCTTTCCTCCCAAGGAGCAGGCGTCTTTTAATTTCATGGCTGCAGTCACAGTCTGCGGTGATCTGGGATCCCAGGAACGTGAAGTCTGTCACTACTTCCACGACTTCCCCTTCTATTTGCCAAGGAGTGATGGGGCCGGATGCCATGATCTTAGTTTTTTTGATGTTGAGCTTCAAGCCCACTTTTGCGCTCTCCTCTTTTACTCTGAGCAAGAGGCTCTTTAGATCCTTTTCACTTTCAGCCATTAGAGTGGTATCATCTGCATATCTGAGGTTGTTGATCTTTTCCCCAGCAATCTTAATTCCCGCTTGTGATTCATCCAGGCCAGCATTTCGCATGATGTACTCTGCATATATATTAAATAAGCAAGGCGACAATATACATCCTTGTCGTACTCCTTTTCCTATGCTGAACCAATCAGTTGTTCCATATCCGGTTCTAACTGTCGCTTCTTGGCCCTTATACAGGTTTCTCAAGAGACATGTGAGGTGGTCTGGTACTCCCATCTCTTTAAGGACCTGCCATAGTTTGTTGTGATCCACACAGTCAAAAGCTTTAGCATAGTCAATGAAGCAGAAGTAGATATTTTTCTGGTACTCTCTTGCTTTCTCCATAATCCAGCGAATGTTGGCAATTTGATCTCTAGTTCCTCTACCTCTTCGAAACCCAGCTTGTACTTCTGGTAGTTCTCTATCCACGTACTGTTGAAGCCTAGCTTGTAGGATCTTGAGCATGACCTTGCTAGCGTGTGATATGAGTGCAATTGTGCGATAGTTTGAACATTCCTTGGCATTGCCCTTCTTTGGGATTGGAATGTATACTGATCTTTTCCAATCCTGTGGCCACTGTTGCGTTTTCCAAATTTGCTGGCAAATGGAGTGCAGCACTTTAACAGCATCATCTTCTAAGACTTTGAATAGCTCAGCTGGAATACCATCACCTCCACTAGCTTTGTTGTTAGCAATGCTTTCTAAGGCCCATTTAACTTCACATTCCAGGATGTCTGGCTCGAGGTCAGTGATTATACCGTCGTGGTTGTCAAGGACATCGAGGTCTTTCTTGTATAGTTCTTCTGTGTATTCTTGCCATCTTTTCCTAATCTCTTCTGCTTCTGTTAGGTCCCTACCGTTTTTGTCCTTTATCATGGCCAGCTTTGCATGGAACGCTCCCTTGATTTCTCCAACTTTCTTGAAGAGATCTCTAGTCCTTCCCATTCTATTGTTTTCTTCTATTACTTTGCACTGTTCATTCAGGAAGGCCTCCTTATCTCTCCTTGCTGTTCTCTGGAAATCTGCGTTCAGTTGGGTAAATCTTTCCTTTTCGCCTTTGCCTTTCGCTTTCCTTCTTTCCTCTGCTATTTGTAAAGCCTCATCAGAAAGCCACTTTGCTTTCTTACATTTCTTTTTCTTTGGGATGGTGGTGATTGCTGCCTCCTGTACGATGTCACGAACCTCTGTCCATAGTTCTTCAGGCACTCTATCTATCAAATCCAGACCCTTGAATCTATTCTTCACCTCTACTGTATATTCATCAGGGATGCGATCTAGGTCAAACCTGAATGGCCTCGTGGTTTTCCCGATTTTCTTCAGTTTAAGTCTGAATTTTGCAATGAGTAGCTCATGATCTGAACCACAGTCAGCTCCAGGTCTTGTTTTTACTGACTGGATAGAGCTTCTCCATCTTTGACTGCAAATTATATAGTCAATCTGATTTCGGTGTTGCCCATCTGGTGATGTCCATGTGTAGAGTCGCCTCTTAGGTTGTTGGAAAAGGGTGTTCGCTATGACCAGTGTGTTCTCTTGACAAAACTCTGTTAACCTTTGCCCTGCTTCATTTTGCTTTCCAAGGCCAAACTTGTCTGTTATTCCAGTTACCTTTTGACTTCCTACTTTAGCATTCCAGTCCCCTATGATGATGAGGACATCATTTTTTGGTGTTAGTTCTAGGAGGTGTTGTAGGTCTTCATAGAACCGGTCTACTTCAGCCTCTTCTGCATCAGTGGTTGGGGCATACACTTGAATTACTGTGATGTTGAATGGTTTGCCTTGGAATCGGACATTTTAATAGCTTGTAAAATGGGGAACTTTTCTCTCCGTGTCCTCAGGTTAGCTGGGATGATCCCATTGTTGAGGGTTTCAGTTCCTGAAAATTTCATCCCAGGGGGTATGTGTTACAAGTGGAAATCGATTTCCTGTTGAAACAGTGGAAATGACTTCAAAATTAATCAGTGACCCTGAATGTGTGGAACAATATTAAATAATTTAAACCAATTTTTAAATGAAAACAAGCTGAATCCAAGTAAAATTGATGTGCCCATCCCTAGCCTTTCATTTCTCAAGGTATTATGGACTAATCCTGTCAGCGATCCAAGTCATGCCATCTGCCTCCAAAGCTGTATGCTTTAATACTAACTGTGGGGATTGGCTTAGTGTGAGTCAGTAACTAGAGACTGGGCACTACCTCCGAAAGCATTTATTTTTGTAATAATAATAATAATAGTAGTAGTAGTAGTAGTAGTAGTAGTAATAATAGTAATAATAATAATAATAATGTTATTTCAGTTGTCTAGCATTGAATAGCCTTGACTTGGATGGCCCAGGCTAAGCCTGATCTCGTCAGATCTCAGCTGCTAGGCAGAGTCAGCCCTGGTTAGTACTTGGATGCGAGACCACCAAGGAAGTCCAGGGTTGCTATGCAGAGGCAGGCAATGGCAAACCGACTCTGAACATCTCTTGCCTTGAAAACCCTACAAGGTTGCCATAAATCAGCTGTGGCTGGACAGCACTTTCCTCCACCAGCAGCATTGGGGGGGAAAGCAAAACCCCCTGAAACTTAGCTCTGTCCCACATTAAGTTTTGAACACCATTTTGTAAGGCAGACTTCAAAATAGCTGTATTACATATACTGTTCAGGTCTTTGGGTTAAGTTTTATTAGTATTAACAGGCTAAGATTCTTAACAGCCGTATCACGATCCTCTTATATTACTGCCTTGAAAAGCTTGATAACTGTATTAGCACTTTTGTTTAGCTCAGCAATAAAACACCCTGGACCTTGTTGAAAATTGTAATTTGGAAGCGAAAATGTTAATCGATAGCTTATGTCGCATAAATGTTTCATTGTAGTGTGTATCATTTATACATTTGGTTTCTTCTCATTACAACTGTGTGGAAGCTTACTCCTTTTTCCTGTTTTACAGATGGAGGACTGAGGTTGACAGTGATTTGCCCAAGTCTGTAGAGCGAGTCAGTGGCAAAAGAATGTTCCAAACCCTGCTTTTTATCACTGGACCGCAGTGCCTCTCCAATATTCTGTGTTCATAAATTTACTTTGAAGGACGTTATCTTTTCAGGTTGGTTAGAATTATGACTATGTGTTCGTAATGGAAAATAAATAACTTTGGGGACAATGTTTTCTTTGTTGTTATGGATACAGGTTTAAATGTCTTTCAGGAAGCAGTTTAACTTACTGGTCTGACCTGCATTTTACATTGCGTTAATGCAAACCATTGTGGGTTTCTGTTTTAAGAATCCTTTTTTCTAAGTTTTCTGTGAGCAAAAATATAACCCATCGCATACAGATTATGGAACTCAGTAAGGACCTGTATTGTTTTATTTCTAGTAAGAAACTATAGAGAGACATGTGACTTACCGAGACCACAAATTTATTTATGCTGTCCGAATCTTTTAAGAGAAATGTGTTCTTTATTATGCGTTCCTTAAATTAAGTATCTGAAGTCAAACTCAAAGTCCATCCCAAATGTGCATGTGCTGATTTGTGCAGGTGTGATTAATGCAGTTCGTAAAGCATGCTGTTATATAGGCCTGTTCTGGCGTTGAATGGTTCATTCATTGCCTATAACTTCCTCTCCCAGCAGCCATTTCTGGTTGTAATATAGCATGGAATAGTCCTGCAGTCACGCACAGTTACACATGATGTCAGAGCAGAGGAACGTGCTGCTTTGAACTGCAGTTTTTTAAGCTCATCCACTCTTCTAAATAGAAAGAGCCCGACACAGAGAAATCAGTTCCACAGGTGTAGGTTGGGAATGGGTCACAATTTCTTTCTTGACCCGCAAATTAATAGTTATACTTGTGTTAATTGACTTATGCTGCCCTTGTCCCAACCTCAGAGTGTATAAAAAAACACTGCTAAATATTTTAGACACACGTGAAAATACATGGCGGGTTTTGTACTAGAGGAACAAAATTCTGTTCGTAGGAAAGTTGTGATAGAGAAGCATGGTTTTCCTTACCAGCAGACATAATTAACCACAGAGGCTCTTGGACAGATGGTGGTAGCAGCAGCAGGGGGGAAATGCCCAGATGGTGCCTGCCATAATTCACACCCACTCCTGACACCTTATAGCTTTTGAATACTAGAATGATTGGTCTCTCCCAATTTAAAGCTGGAGATTGTTTAGTTATCTGGCTGACTATGTACTTCAGCTGCAACTGAAACGGATATTCAACCAGACTCTGAAATCTGGCGGATACCCAGAATATATTTGACCAAATTTTGTGAAGTCATTTTATGACTGCCTCTGTAATCTGTTTATGTTTCCATAAATTTTGTGGAGTTAAAATGTAGGTACCGATAAAACAAAAATAGCTAGAGAAATATGTATATCAGAACCCCAATGTGGAACTCTGTTAAAGAATTCTCCTGGAATAGTTAACCTGTCTAGAAAAAAGTAACTTGAAATCAAGGGTGGATTGGGAGGAAAAAATAGTCTGGGACCCCCCAGAACCCCCAGCCTGACACCTGCCCCACCCTAAGGTTGCCAGGTCAGTGGGACTCATGGGCTGTGGATGGGGGAGAACTTACCAGGAGCTGGGAAAACATACTGTGCCTATGTCACCCGGAAGTGATGTAAGCACATTGAAGATATTGGGGGGAGTGATACTCTGGTTTTTGGGCAAAACTCTGTGGTTTCAAGGTAATTCTACCACAGCATTTTGCCCAAAAACCAGAATGTCACCCCCTGTAAAAGTAAATGTAAAGGTTCCCTTGCTCGAAAGCCAGTCGAGTCCAACTCTAAGGTTGCGGTGCTCATCTCCATTTCAAAGCCAAAGAGCCAGCGCTGTCCGAAGACATTTCCGTGGTCATGTGGACGGCATGACTAAACACCAAGGCGCACGGAACGCTGTTACCTTCCCACTGAAGTGGTACCTATTTATCTACTAGCAATTTCTTGCTTTCGAACTGCTAGGTTGGCAGGAGCTGGAACTAGAGACGGGAGCTCACTCCATCATGCGGCACACTCGGGTCTCGAACTGCTGAACTACCGACCTTCCACAGCCTGCAGTTCAGCGTCTTAACCACTTGAGCCACCGCCGCACCCCCTGACATCACATTTATTTCCTGCTTCCTGTCTATTTTCAGGGGGTAATTCTCCCCCACCAACCAGCTGGCCAGCGTCAGGGGGGAAAGACTGGAAACCAGGAGATCTCCTGTGCACCAGGGGGACCTGGCAACCCTACCCACCCACCCTTAACAGGGAAAAGAAACAGAAGCAGCTACTTGCAGGTGGCCTGGGAAGCTGGCTCATTAACCAGCTGTGGCTGTTCATCAAGGAAGCCAGCACTCTTGCTGCTGCAGCTGCTTGAGAGTGCCCTGGGCAGCCAACTTGCTTGCTGCTGCAGTGGCAGCTCACACAGGCAGGCGGCTCTCTTGCCACTGTGGCTGGCCACCCACTCCACACAGGGCGAAGGCTACTGGTCCCAAACAAGGTGAAGACCACCCCTTGCTTGGAGTTGTGGTGGCCCCAGTGTGTATGGAAGGGTTAGCTTCATAATTTTAAATTAAAATGTTTACCTTGCACCCTTAAAGCAAAACATAACCTCCCCCTGTTTGGCAGAGGCTGGTTTGTTGCTGTTCTGTGTTCTGCTGTGTTTGCTTTTGGGGATGGCATCACAGCTGTTAAATGGCCAGTTCAAATGCGCATACACATGAATGGTTACATGTTTTCTTGGAAGATATATGTATGTGTGTTCGGTGCTTTCTGAAGAAAGAATTTGAGCTGGCTTGCACATAAATGAACATCACTGATCTTTTATCCCTTGATTACTCAGAAGGTGACTTCCACAGAAAAGTGTTCTGCCTGAGGCGGATATGAAACTTCTGTTGGTGCTTTTTGATCTGCACACTTATTGTTGTAACCAGCAGGTAATGAACAGGGCCTTAGAAATCAAATGGTGTAGAGAGACTACAATTCCGAACCTTTCCAGATTTATGGCCCACTTATATTTTTTTTGATAGGCAGAAGTGCCACCTCAGTGTAGCTCATTCCATTGTGTAGAAACTAAACATGCTGGAGACTCAACTGATGTATTTTCTTTACACACCAGCTACAGCTTCCATACCACTTGTATGTCTTTTGTTTAAGACCACACCCATTCCTCTATCTTTACTTTTGTTGTTGTTCAGTCGCACAGTCGAGTCCGACTCTTTGCGACCCCATGGACCAGCTCCCGCCAGGCCCTCCTGTCTTCCGCCGTCCTCTGAAGTTGCCTCAATTTCATGTTCGTTGCATCGATGACACTGTCTAACTAGTCCAGCTTTTATTCTTTGGGGAGGAAATCATACCTCCAGATACTGTGATTAGAATGATAAAAAGATTTTAAAACTTTTTTTTGTTTCTACAAATTTGTAATGTTGTGCAGAATATGGTCTTGCAGGGTAGGGGAGCTTTGTGGTATTTATCATCCTACTACATTAGACTTGAATCCCCACTCCCCCCAATAAACAACATTATAAATCAGGTTTGTCACTGCTTGATATCCACAATCACTGATAAAAATCACCTTTTAAAGAAAGAGTGGAATTGAATAAAGAAAAGTCTTTGTAAAGCCAGAGCTTACCTTACATATTTATGTTAATTTCACAAAATGGGAGAAGATCTGTACTTAGTAGTTGGAAATGGTGTTGAAGACAATCAGGTTTCCGCATTGCGCGTTCTGCCTCACATTAACCCTAAGAATTGAAGAATGGCTCTGGCACTTATTATAAGCTCATCCTCTATAAACTTATTCATTTTATATAGCACTTCTTCTCTTACTTTTCACAGTTATTCTTGTACTGGCATCTACTAATAATGGTTGGAAACCTAATGAATTGTATTTTCAACCAAAATAATCAATTATGGTGTTTGTGGGGGCAGGGAAGTAGCAGCAATGAAGCTTGGGGCAGTCTGCTTCAAAGGAAGGGTCATATGGTAGAGGATATTCAAAGCCAAGCAGCAGCTGCACCGCAGGCTAAATTTCTCTCTGCGGTGTTTCTCTCCATGCTTGAAGAGAAAACTTCATTTGTTTTGCTTTGTACTGGAAAGGTTTCTTAAATCCTTTTCCCAGTTAATTCTTCTGAAATATTTTCTGCTCAATCAGGCTGCATAGACTTCCCATCAAGTTTGAGTTTCCAGAACCCTGGGAATGTCTGGCCACAAAATTCACAACCCCGCTAACCCCGGGATGAGCCTCTAATTGAAAAGCTGCAATACACCTCCTCCCCCCCCCCACTTTTTTTCAAGGGGCAGAGGCCCTGTTTAACATAACAGTGCCCAACATAGAACATCAACTTGAACCCTCCTGACCTCTAAACTGCTGTATTTTTTTTCTTAGCGGTGAAGAACTTAACAATAGAAGCTACCCAAATGGAAGAAAGTTTGAAAGGAATAAAGATTCTTTACTTCGCTCTCTTTTTGTAATAAATAGAAGGAGGCCTAGTTTAGAGAAATTAAAAGTGCCTTCTGTTGCAAAACAATGGGAGTTATGACAAAAGGACTGTAGTCAGCTCCTTGAATAGGATTAAATAATAGGATCAAAGCTCCTCGGGTACAATATTTTCACTACAGAATATTCTTTGTAATGCAAACTGGGAAAATGTATAAAGAGTTCTTTAAAAAATGTGTAACTTTTGCAAGGGGAATGTTTGTAACCTATGCAAACTGCCATTCAAAACCTTACTTCAGAATAATACAGTGTTCAAACAGCACTCAAGAGTGTTCAAAGTGTTACACTTACATTATTTAGTAATCCTGAGCACAATCCTGCAAGGTGGATTTTCTAGAACAAACTCAGTAATAGGTCAGTATTAGCATATTTCAGATGGGCAGCCGAAACTGACAGAGATTTTCCAGAAGTCTCACTAATGAAGTGATCAAAAGCAGGTCTAGTGAGGTCTATTCAGTAGGACAATCCCAGGAAAGTGTTCTTAAGGATTTCACTGTTAGCAAGTGTGTGGCAGAACTGAGATCTGAACAGATTCATAGTTTGGTCTGCTACATAGGGTTGCCAAGTGAAAAAATCACCGCAGCGGGGGACTCCTGGCTTGTGGCTTGAGCGCGTGCACGCGTGCCGCATGCACGTCACCAGGAAGTGACGTGATGACGCCAGGCACACTGGGGGCGGGGCCATGACTGTCCGAGGGAAAACCATAGAGTTTCCCCTTGGATGGTCGTGGCCCCACCCCCAGTGTGCTCAGCGGCATCACGTCACTTCCTGGTGACGTGCACGTGGGGGTGGGGTTCCCCCTGGGGCCTGATCCGCCGGTGGTGGGGAACAAGCCTCTGGGGCGGGGACTTGGCAAGCCTACTGCTACACCTTTTGTTACACCAACTCTTGCCTTCAAGTGCCGTTTTGGCTGAGCTAAACTGCAAGGACTGATGCGTTTTAAACAGGGGTCTTTCTTTGATATAGTGAGTTGATGCCCTTCAGACCTTTCATGTAATGAATGTGTAAGTAAAATCATACAAGAGTACATTTGCATGGGACTTTTCAGTTTTAAAAAATCCCCATGTATAGATTTTAATTAAGCTGTGTAACATGGCAGTGGTGTGTAAAGTTTATAAGATGGAAATGGGGAGAACTGGAGGTCTTTGGAGAAAGGGTAAGGTCAGAATTATAAGTAGATTTGCTGAAACGCTTTACAAACTGTTACCATGATGCTAAGAATAATAGTACTGACTGTTGTGAAGAGAATGAGGGGGAGGGACGCAATTACGTGTCAGTGTGTGTTCTCATATTAACTACTATTGCACACATCTTTTAAATTAATTGTCTTTGTCCTCTCAGTGCTTTCATTTTTATCTTGCTTTGCTTCCATAGTACCTTCACCACTGTGCTTAACGGATACTAAATACTCTTTTCCAGGTTCGATTTCCCTTCATCAGGCATTTAAGATACAGAAGAACTGGCGCAGGCATTGCCATGAAACCTAACTTGAAACAATGGAAACAACTAATGCTATTTGGAATATTTGCATGGGGCCTGCTGTTCCTGGTGATTTTCATCTATTTCACAGACAGCAACACCGCTGAAGCAGTTCCAAGTTCCTTCTCTTACATCGAGACGAAGAGGCTTCTGCCCATTCAAGGCAAGCAGAGAGTTATTATGGGAGCAATACATGACCCGTCTTTCTCTGAACCAATCGATGGGAACGAGGTGCTTCTTAACAAAGATATCTTGGATTCATTTAAATCAGGGAACGGAAACATTAAAAAGTGGACGGACTTAGAAGAAGGCTTTGAAAGCGAAGAAGAATTTTTCCCTTCCCAGTTAAAAAGAAAATCAAAAAGGGCTTTCTATCAGAGGGATGCTGATTATTTGTTTGCTGCTGGTCAGCCTCGGCCACAGAGTCGTGTTCAGCGAATAGTGAGATTAATCTCTGCAGAGGGGGAGGGTCAGAAGGGGAACTCTTTGCAGAACAACTGGCTCCCTCAAAAGAAGATGAAGAGAAGGCACACAAGACGCAGGAGAAGCCAAATGTTTGAAGAGTCTGATGAATGGGATGGAATATATTCCACAATGTCAAAATCTTTCCTGTATAAGCTTTGGAAAGGGAACGTCTCTTCCAAGATGTTGAATCCTCGCCTGCAGAAAGCAATGAAAGACTACCTGAATACCAATAAGCACGGGGTGCGATTCAAAGGGAAGCGAAACTCCAAGTTGACCTCCGAACAGCTCTTCTGTGAGCTCAAGGCAAGAGTGAACATCAGGACCATAGATGGCAAAGAAGCCCCTTTTTCTGTGCTTGGCTGGGAAAAACACGTCCCCCAGATGTCGCTGAGTAAATTGTATCCACGTGGGTTTGGGACCTGTGCTGTCGTTATGTCCGCCGGTGCCATACTGAACTCCTCCCTAGGTGACGAAATAGGTGGGTGATAACATTTTATCAAAACGTAAGCGTCAACACAAAGGGTCATCCATGACCTTCTGCATGCGTGTGAGGTTAGTTTTAGTCTTCTTTTTATGCTCCCATCCAAAAAGCTGTTCTTCAGAGTTAGGAGTTGTTTTGAAGCATTATGCTTTGCAAGACAGGAGGTGTAGTGAAAAAGAGGAAATCAACAGAATCTGCATGAATGCATTTTGGCATAAAATTCTAAGGTTGCCAGCCTCCAGGTGGGAAATGGAGATCTCCCGCTAATACAATTGATCTTCAGACAACAGAGATCAGTTCCCCCGGAGAAAATGGCTGCTTTGGAGGACAGACACTATGGCATTGCACCCCGCTGAGGTCAGTCTGCTCCCCAAACCCTGCCCGCCCCAGGTTCCACCCCCCAATCTCCAGGTGTTTTCCCACCCAGAGCTGGCAACCCTAATACCATACACAGGGGTTGGGGGCGCTCCAGGGTCTTCCACCCAATATTTTAAGTGTCTTTAAAATGACTGACCATGCCAGCATTTATGTTCTCAGTGAAAAGTTATAGATGTCAGTGGCATTGTTTTTCTGGTTTTTGGCTGCTGGTAAAATATGTAGGCAGCTGATACAATTACCTACATGCTTAATTACTGGTCCTATTCTGTTCTCTCTGACTTGTTTACATGGTCTGAATGAAATAGAAAATGAGAACAAGGGACTGTAGATAATTATAGGTTATTGGCTCAGCTCTCTTTTATATTCTAGATAAGTGGCTCTGTTCACACACTGTTCTGAGAGTGCGAATCTGACCTCTGTGGGAGGCCCTGATGAGAGATATTCCATCCGCTATGCATCTTCATTATTCCTGGGCTAGGTGGTAGTGTCTGTCTACCTACTTCTCAGAGCCAGTGCAAAACAGAAATCTTTGACCATTTTTTCTGTTGCTTGCCAGTATTGTCGGCTGTCTGCATGTGTATGTGTGCGCACACAGGCATGTGTATACATTTGCACATGTGTTATTCTTGCATTCTTTTTTATATATTTGCATGTGTGTGTTTGTGTGCTTGCCTGGAGATCTCCCAGTATTACAAGTAATCTCCATATAACAGAGCTCAGTACCCCTGGAGAAAGTGACTGATTTGGAGGGTGGACTCTGTTGCATTATAACATACAAGTGGAGACCCACAAGAAACTTGCGAGATGGTTATCCTATTCCTCACGCCTTTGCTTCCTCCTGTCTCCGCTGGAAATCCATAAGCGTCACCTGGGCTGGCCGTAGTCGGGGTCCCCCCTTAGGGCATAAGCGCTTGAGCGTTGCCACGGAAATAATAGAAGCGGCGGAGCCCGAATCCACCTCCATCACACAAGGGGACCCCTCTATTTTAACGGTGGCCATGAACTTAGGGGCGGAGGATTTCCCGGGGAGTCTCAGTACCTTCTCCGTTGCATGTGTGAGGAGGTAGATGTCCTCCGCGCTGGCATCCTCCTCGAAGTGGGCCTCTGCTCTCTGGCGGTTTGGTTGGGGTCGTCCCGATGGCTTGGACCGGCAAACCTTTGCGATGTGGCCCGAGCGGCCACAGCTGCGGCAGACCACGTTGCGGAAGCGGCAAGTCCTTCGGTCGTGCGCATCTCCGCAGCTGGCACACGACGCGCTGGGACGCTGGCGGTCGGCGCTAGCGGTCGGCGCTGGGGCTCGC